>NW_027189157.1:1124826-1230796 GCF_040958095.1 Procambarus clarkii | reverse complement strand
TTGAGGTGGGTAGAATATAGTGGTGCAATAATTGGCTGTTGATTGCTGGTGTTGACTTCTTGATGTGTAGTGCCTCGCAAACGTCAAGCCGCCTGCTGTCGCTGTATCTATCGATGATTTCTGTGTTGTTTACTAGGATTTCTCTGGCGATGGTTTGGTTATGGGAAGAGATTATATGTTCCTTAATGGAGCCCTGTTGTTTATGCATCGTTAAACGCCTAGAAAGAGATGTTGTTGTCTTGCCTATATACTGGGTTTTTTGGAGCTTACAGTCCCCAAGTGGGCATTTAAAGGCATAGACGACGTTAGTCTCTTATAAAGCGTTCTGTTTCGTGTCTGGAGAGTTTCTCATGAGTAGGCTGGCCGTTTTTCTGGTTTTATAGTAAATCGTCAGTTGTATCCTCTGATTTTTGTCTGTAGGGATAACGTTTCTATTAACAATATCTTTCAGGACCCTTTCCTCTGTTTTATGAGCTGTGGAAAAGAAGTTCCTGTAAAATAGTCTAATAGGGGGTATAGGTGTTGTGTTAGTTGTCTCTTCGGAGGTTGCATGGCTTTTCACTTTCCTTCTTATGATGTCTTCGATGAAACCATTGGAGAAGCCGTTATTGACTAGAACCTGCCTTACCCTACAGAGTTCTTCGTCGACTTGCTTCCATTCTGAGCTGTGGCTGAGAGCACGGTCGACGTATGCGTTAACAACACTCCTCTTGTACCTGTCAGGGCAGTCGCTGTTGGCATTTAGGCACATTCCTATGTTTGTTTCCTTTGTGTAGACTGCAGTGTGGAAACCTCCGCCTTTTTCCATGACTGTTACATCTAGAAAAGGCAGCTTCCCATCCTTTTCCGTCTCATAAGTGAAACGCAGCACGGAACTCTGCTCAAATGCCTCCTTCAGCTCCTGCAGATGTCTGACATCAGGTACCTGTGTAAAAATGTCGTCAACATACCTGCAGTATATGGCCGGTTTCAATTAGACTATTTCTATTAGACTATTTTACAGGAACTTCTTTTCCACAGCTCATAAAACAGAGGAAAGGGTCCTGAAAGATATTGTTAATAGAAACGTTATCCCTACAGACAAAAATCAGAGGATACAACTGACGATTTACTATAAAACCAGAAAAACGGCCAGCCTACTCATGAGAAACTCTCCAGACACGAAACAGAACGCTTTAAAAGAGACTAACGTCGTCTATGCCTTCAAATGCCCACTTGGGGACTGTAAGCTCCAAAAAACCCAGTATATAGGCAAGACAACAACATCTCTTTCTAGGCGTTTAACGATGCATAAACAACAGGGCTCCATTAAGGAACATATAATCTCTTCCCATAACCAAACCATCGCCAGAGAAATCCTAGTAAACAACACAGAAATCATCGATAGATACAGCGACAGCAGGCGGCTTGACGTTTGCGAGGCACTACACATCAAGAAGTCAACACCAGCAATCAACAGCCAATTATTGCACCACTATATTCTACCCACCTCAAGACTCCGCTCCAATATAGAAGCATCAAGAAATATGGACCAATAGGCTTTCTACAAACACTTCTATTCAATACCCATTTTTTCGTGTTCTGTCTTGTGTTGATACTTTTAATACCCTATTAATATCCTCTAGTGTTCTGTCTTGTGTTAATGCCACATCATCCTTCCCACCTCACTCAAATGTAATGCCACATCACCCTTCCCACCTCACTCAAATGTAGATATAAAATCAGGGAAACGCAAGTTCTAATCAGTTGTGTATTTGTGAAGTCTTTGAAAATGTAATAAGTTTTACGAAACGCGCCCGTGTCGCGTCAGACTAGAAATAAAAATGAATTTTGGAGAAGTGATTTTTGATTTACCTCCAACAGTGAAGCATAATGTACGAAGGATTGAGAAAATTCGTGTTAGAATTATTAATCTTACTTTTTCGGTCATATTTAATAATATATATTATATACCAGATATAGGTGTATTAGCGGCGAGGTGGTGGCTGACAGGTACGGCCACCATGGCCTACTCTGCCAAAGCACAGGGGGATGGCACTCGAGGTACAGTGAAGTTAACGACATCATCAAGAGGAGCCTCACCACAGCTGGATGCCCAGCTGAAAGAGAGCCCCGTTACCTAACGCCCCGTAACTATGATGCTCTTATTGGTCGCCCGGATGGTATCACAGTGAACTCTTGGAAGAATGGCAAGCAGTTGGTATGGGACTACACGTGCGTATCAACCCTGGCTAACACCTACATTAACCTCAGTGTTGCAAAACTAGGTGGCGCTGCCACCCACAGGGAAGCAGCCAAATCCCGTATGTACAGAGAACTGGATCACCACTACAATTTTGTCCCCATTGCTTCTGAGACACTCGGCGCCTGGGGTAAAAGTGCTACCAGTTTTTTGAAGGAACTGGGTTCTAGGCTCATGAAACATCGAGGGACCCTAGAGCTGCCAGCTTTCTTTTCCAGCGCCTCAGCGTGGCGATACAGAGGGGAAATGCACACTGCATCCAGCGATCCTGCCCACCATCTGAGGAGCTGGAGGAACTCGACAACCTATGATAACCATCTTTGTAACCTATATGTAACTCCTTTTTGGTAACAAAGTTCAAATAAAGCAAATATATATGTGTACATACAAAAGAATGGGGGTGGTAGGAGAAGATAATATTAGTGTTCAATGAGAAACCACAAGGTCTCCTCTGAATACTTTTTATTTTCTTCTCCGAGGCTATGGGTCCCCACATTGGCACCAGAGGTGGTACCCTCACTCATTTTTATATATATAATGTGTGTGTGTGTGTACTCACCTTTACTCACCTATTTGTGCTTGCGGGGGTTGAGCTTTGGCTCTTTGGTCCCGCTTCTCAACTGTCAATCAACTGGTGTACAGATTCCTGAGACTACGGGGCTCTATCATATCTACATTTAAAACTGTGTATGGAGTCAGCCTCCACCACATCACTGCCTAATGCATTCCATCCGTTAACTACTCTGATACTAAAAAAGTTCCTTCTAACGTCTCTGTGGCTCATGTGGGTACTCAGTTTCCACCTGTGTCCCCTTGTTCGCGTCCCACCAGTGTTGAATAGTTTATCCTTGTTTACCCGGTCGATTCCTCTGAGGATTTTGTAGGTTGTGATCATGTCTCCCCTTACTCTTCTGTTTTCCAGTGTCGTAAGGTGCATTTCCCGCAGCCTTTCCTCATAACTCATGCCTCTTAGTTCTGGGACTAGTCTAGTGGCATACCTTTGGACTTTTTCCAGTTTCGTCTTGTGCTTGACAAGGTACGGGCTCCATGCTGGGGCCGCATACTCCAGGATTTGTCTTACATATGTGGTGTACAAGGGGTGTGTGTGTGTGTGTGTTCACCTAGTTGTGTTCACCTAGTTGTGTTTGCGGGGGTTGAGCTTTGCTCTTTCGGCCCGCCTCTCAACTGTCAATCAACTGTTTTGCTAACTACTACCTTTTTTTTTTTTCCCACACCACACACACACACACACCAGGAAGCAGCCCGTAACGTAACAGCTGACTAACTCCTAGGTACCTATTTACTGCTAGGTAACAGGGGCATTCAGGGTGAAAGAAACTTTGCCCATTTGTTTCTGCCTCGTGCGGGAATCGAACCCGCGCCACAGAATTACGAGTCCTGCGCGCTATCCACCAGGCTACGAGGCCCTGCTATCCACCAGGCTACGAGGCCCCCATGTGTGTGTGTGTGTGTGTGTGTGTGTTTGTGTGTACTCACCTAGTTGTGTCTGCAGGATCGAGCATTGACTCTTGGATCCCGCCTTTCAAGCATTGGTTGATTACAGCAATGACTCCTGTCCCATTTCCCTATCATACCTGGTTTTAAAATTATGAATATTATTTGCTTCCACAACCTGTTCCCCAAGTGCATTCCATCTTCCCACTACTCTCACGCTGAAAGAAAACTTCCTAACATCTCTGTGACTCATCTGAGTTTCAAGCTTCCATCCATGTCCCTCGTTCTGTTACTATTCCGTGTGAACATTTCGTCTATGTCCACTCTGTCAATCCCTCTGAGTATCTTATACGTTCCTATCATGTCCCCCCCTCTCCCTTCTTCTTTCTAGTGTCGTAAGGCACAGTTCCCTCAGGCGTTCTCTCATACCCCATCCCTCGTAGCTCTGGGACGAGTCTCGTTGCAAACCTCTGAACCTTTTCCAGTTTCATTATATGCTTCTTCAGATGGGGACTCCATGATGAGTCGGCATACTCTAAGACTGGCCTCACATAGGCAGTGTGTGTGTGTGTGTGTTGTCCACGTGGCCAATTAGAGCTTCAATTGTATTTGCCGTTCTACGGTTTGCAATACATATACTCTTTACTTGTAGGCTATGGTTTACAATATGTAAACCGTAGAGTGCAGCTATACCTACTGAGCCACCAACACCCCTTAAAAAGGAGATTCTAATGCATTTATCTGGTGCCTAAGTAAAACTTTAAGCCTTTCCTTGGGGTGCCATTATGGCACGAGATGTTAGGTGATCCACGTCCTAGTCATATCAATTGCTAACTACCGTTTTAAGGAGTATTGGTGGCTAAGTCGGAATAGCTGTGGACTAGGGTTTATGTGTCACTGGTTCGAGAAAGCAGAAGACTGATTTGAGAAAGCATTGCAACAGAAACAGGCAATGTAAAGAGGATGTATGACGGCATCAAGCAGGCCCTCGGCCCAATCCAGAGAAGACCGCTCCTCTGAAATCTGCCACAGGCGAGGTGATTCAGGACCAGCCACTGCAGCTGAAGTGCTGGGTCGAGCACTACTCTGAGCTATACACCAGGGAGAATGTGGTCACTGAAGAGGTGCCACAGGACATGAGGGCCGCCAACACCGTAATGCTGTAAAGAATATAGGTGACAGGGGCGACTGCAACAATGACCGTGGCATCCCTGCTTAGTGTTTTGGAAAGCTGTTTGCTCGAGTCACATTGAAGAGGCTCTCTCCAAGTACTTGCAGAGTCTATCCAGATTCACAGTGTGGATTCCGAGCTAACAGGTTCCCATCGACATGGTCTTTTCCCTCAGACAACTGCAGAGAAATGCAGGGAACAGAAGCAGCCACTTTCCGTAGCCTTCATAGATCTGACGAAGGTCTTCGACCTCGTCAGCAGGGATGGCCTGTTCAAGATCCTCCCAAGATCGGATGCCCACCCAGGCTCCTCAGCATCATTAGATCTTTCCATGAGAACATGAAGGCTACCGTGGTCTTTACCAGTTTAATATCAAACACCTTCGACATCCGAAGTGGAGTAAAGCAGGGCTGCGTCCTGGCTCCATCCCTATTCGGATTTTCTTCGCAGTTATGCTGCAGCACGCCTTCGGATCCACTACGGAAGGCATCTACCTCTAAACCAAGTCAGATGGAAAGCTATTTATCCTCTCCGGGCTGAGAGCCAAGACAAAGGTTCGACTGAGGTGAATGCGACCTTCTTTTTGCAAAAGTCATTGCCCACTCAGCCAAAGACCTCCAACGGCTCATGTCCTACTTCAGCGAGGCATGCCAGATTCTCGGACTCACCATCAGCCTGAAGAAAATACGGGTCATGGGACAAGGGTGGACTCTTCACCTGATATCGGCATCTCAGATAACAAACTTTTTTTGGTGTACACAAGTTTGTGTATTCGTGTACCTGAGCTCCACTATGTCTGTATCTCCCTCTCTCTTAACACGGAGTTAAACAAACGCATCAGTAAGGCATCTACTACCATGTCCACACTGATAAAAAGAGTGTGGGCCCACAATAGGCTGACTGAGTATACAAAGATCTAGGTTTACAGAGCCTGTATCCTGAGTACTCTCCTATATGGCAGTGAGTCTTGGACACTCAGTGCCTGTCAGGAAAGACAGCTGAATATCTACCACATGCGCTGCCTCCGACACATCTTGGACATCACCTGACAGGTCAAGGTGACAAACAACAGCGTCTGGGGAGAGCCACAATCACTAGCATATACTCAATGCTAAAACAGAGACGAATGTGCTGGCTCGGGCACGTGGTGCGAATCGGCGACGGGGGATCCCGAAGGATCTGCTGTATGAGAGCTGATGCAGGGAAAACGTCCAACAGGCAAACCCCAGCTACGGTACAAAGACGTATGCAAGAGGGACCTGAAAGCCATGGACGTCGATCTTGCTACGTGGGAAACATTGGCCGCAGACGTTCAACCTGGGGGCAGTCTGTTCAAAGAGGTCTCTCCAAGTTCGAGGAGTCAGTTGCCAAGAAATCGGAGGCAGAGACAGAGAAGGAAAGCCGGTAGCCAGGAAGACAGACCGGAATCAGACTTCGATTGTGTTCAGTTTGGGATGGACTGCCATTCTGGGATTGACCTCATCAGTCAGCCAGACGCTGCACCAGGATTGACAACCTGAGACTGACAACTCCATAGTCTCCTGAGACTGAAGGATGCCTACGAAAGGTTCGAGGAACGATTGTCCAGGTGAATGAAGTGTTACTATCCATGACATACTAACAAATACTCGGCAACTGAACGTTAGCCCTCATATGGTGGTTAAAAATTGCGAAGCTGAAATAATATAAGAAAATATCCTCGATCCAGTTATGTCTGTACATATATGCAAGCTCCAAAATATATAATACAACTTTAGTCAGCCAAATGTGTACTTGCCCTATGATATATATTATAACATTTTGTGTGAGAATGTTTTTATTATTCTTGTATTCCATTATGTGGGATATTTTGGAGTAAGGAACATTTTAATAATAATATGTTCGTTATTTATTTGTTATTATAAGTTATTATTACAAATAAATTAATATTTATTTCGCCTTTATAGGGCCCGTTTGTACTATAATGGCCCAGTTATAGTAACTTCAGGTCTGGTACTATGTACTGACCACCTGCTCTCCTCCCATGATTGTATCCATGATTTAATCATAAGTCGAAAATTTAGACTTTGATTCCACGTCTTCACTGAGTTACAACTTCAGTTTCAACACTTTCTTTTGGAGTGTGAGGTTCACATAATCCAGTGCTCGTCTGGTTATTTTTCCTCAGTGGTCTCACACTGAGCTCCTCTTGAGTACACGAACTTATCCACTGAATCTGCATTAAACAAACTTCATTTGAGCTTCATCATCCACATATTTACTGATGTCTTCGATTTACTAATCTATTTAACCTTTTTTCTTTAAAACTAAATTAATTGATGATCATGACTAATTCCTTCTTCAAAATTATAATATGTTCTTGAATGTCTGAGTTTGATTAGAATCAGGTGCACTATAATCAGGTAAAATAACAATTGCTTCAAAGTTTTGCACTACGGCCTCACCACAGCCTACTGGAACTTTATGTTCCAGGTAGTGAATCTTAAACAACAACACAACCAATGCGAAAACCACAGTTTTAAAATAAATGTTAGCTTTAGTAAAGGCACTATGTTATCGCCTGGAGGAACAGTGCAGAGAGGCAAGGCAATTACCATTAATTACCCTCTCGGCTCCTCTGCGAGGGTTATAATCTTTAACGAGGGAATATTTTATCCTCAGTGCCAAAAAAATAAAACTGTATATATATCTACTATTTGCTGATTTTTTATATGAATAGCTGAGAAGGCTGAAGTTTATCGTCAGAGCAAGTGATCTGAATTAATTAATATGTTCGGGTTTCTGTCAAATTTATATATATTATAATTTATGTTTTTCTTAGTGTATCTAAGATTGAACTGCATCAGATTCAACAGAATCTGTGTATCGACAGATACAAAGATAACAATTATGCCAAGATTGATGGTAATCTTGGGCATAGTTATTTTATCAAATCAACTCACTTTGTAGAGCCACGTGAGCAACACAAATGCGAACAAGCCTGAATGTCCCCAGCATATACGTAACCCGAAAACCACACCCCAGAAGTTACTAGAACATACTGCCAGGAGCACTATGCACTTGTGTACATAGACATAGACGCGTTGGTTTCCTTCAAAGTGTTCTGCTTGGCGTCTGGGAAGTTTTTCATGAGTAGATTGGCCGTTTTGCTTGGTTTTATAATAAATTATCAAATTGTATTTTCTGATTATTGTCTGTAGGGATAACGTTCCTATCACAATATCTTTCAGGACCCTTTTCTCCGTTTTATGAACCGTCGAAAAGAAGTTCCTGTAAAACAGTGTAATAGGGGGTATAAGTGTTGTTTTGGTTGACTCTTCAGAGGTTGCATGGTTTCACCTTTCTTTTTATGATGTCTTCAACGAAACCGTTGGTGAAGCCGTTGTTGACTAGGACCTGCCTTACCTACAGAGTTCTTCATCGACTTCCTTCCATCCTGAGCTGTGCTGAAGCACGGTCGACGTAAGCGTTGACAACACCACTTGTACCTGTCTGGGCAGTCACTATTGGCATTGAAGCACAGTCCTATGTTTGTTTCCTTAGTGTTGACTGCAGTGTAGTGTAGACTGTAACTGTCACGGAAAGGAGCGGAGACTTCAACACTGCAGTCTACACTAAGGGAACAAACATAGGAATGTGCCTCAATGCCAATAGTGGTTTATATAACACTAACGAGAGATAAATAATTAAATGATTTCTTAAATCTCTATTAAACAATAGATTTATACAAAATTTGAAAATATCCTGATTACTTTATAATTTATTGAAAGACTTTAGTTTTGTTTTTTCTCCTTTGTCAAAATACATTTTAGTTCCAAATTACAAATAGACGGAAACTCACATCTCACACATACTAAACCGGAACGCATATTTCATATGTTTGATGACATATAGAAAGTTGTGAAAACTGTGTTTAGTGAACATTCAGATACTCGTGGAAAAAATTACTAATTTTAATAGCAGAGAGTTATAAGCTTAAATAAGAGTCTAATTAAATATACAAATTTGTTAAATTATTATACATGTCGCTAGCCATTACTGGCATTCTACAAAATAGGGTCAGTCCAAAAATAATGGATATATTAGCGAAAATTCAGAGGTATATTAACTGCATGAAAACATTATTTACAACAAAAAGTGCAGTTGCATTGCATAGAAAAGGCTTCCGCTAAATAATATCAACGACGATATATGAAAAAATGGCGAATGAAGAAAAGGAAGAATAACAGCAACTATATAAAGAATAAGAGAGAAATTTGTATCTTGGAGCAGTAGCTAAAGGCAAAAACTCAACATAACCCTAAAGTGATCCCATCCCCATGTTGGAATCTCATTAAATTAGAAAGTCGATGAAATTGCAAAATTGGTCACTCGTCATCCAGTGATACATAAAACAATCCAACCCAGCCGAGAGTACATAAAAAAACATTATCACCAAAAACTCACATTTTGCAGAACAAAATTAATTAAAGAACTCGAATATTAATTAATATGCCTCTATAATAATCAGTGGATTATTAATTAAAGCAATAATCCGTTGTGAGGAAGACGCCGAATATTGCTCACGGTTCTATGTATTGAGTATGATACTGGGGTACACTTTGGGTGTGTATGTAGAGAGTGTATGCATGAGTATTGAGTTTGTATGTATGCATGAGTATAGTGTATGTGGAGAGTGTATACATGAGTATGTATGGAAGTGGAGAGTTATACTACCGTTTGCCACTCAGGTCTATCTCGTCACATCAACCACCCATCAACTAACTATAACTGGGTCACTAAGGTTCACCTTCCCAGTGATCACCATGTGAATAGAAACTCTGCCCTTCGGCGCTCTTAGCCTAGCCACCAAACACAATGGAGAAGCAGGATACCCCTCAACATTCATATGGATTTAATGTGACACTTTGCCTTGGCAGTACTTCGGCAGTGGCACTGTGGGCCACTGCTAACACTCTCTGGAGCCAGGGCTATTGGGCCGGTATCAATACAGGCTCAGAGAAACTCACTGCCTCAGACATAACCCGGAAAATATATACAGCCTCGCCTCACTTCCACCTGCATTCCCCACCGCGTGTTGGTTATGTTAATATTTAGGTTTAGCTCGAATACTGGCTAGCGCCAATGAAGACCAGAGAGATGAATTACGGAAAAAAATGCTCATAAAAATCACATTTGATAACAAATCAACCGGCGAAGGATATAGAACTCCTCTCAAATGAAATAATTAAATGGCCGATAGCCAACTGACCCGTTAGGCTGCTGCGAGCGGCAGGGCATCAGATATTACTCTATTTATTTCGCAGGCTTGAGTGTCATAAAAACACTTGATTAAAACGATCATGAACTCTAAGCAACAACTAACAAGTCTTATCACTTAATCTCTTCAATTACTCAAATAATAGTGTCCACGATAGTCACAGAAATCACACAAGCCTCACCCTCATCTAGATCACTAAGCTTCCACCCACACACACACGCACACCTCATCTAGATCACTAAGCTTCCACCCACACACACACGCACACCCTCATCTAGATCACTAAGCTTCCACACACACACACACACACACACACACCCTCATCTAGATCACTAAGCTTCCACACACACACACACACACGCACATATGTGTGTGTGTGTATTTATATGTGCGTCTCCTGACGCACATATAATAGGATAACGACAGCAGCGTACTCTACACTGGCCAAAGTTAGAACTTCATTCAGAAACCTAAGTAAGGAGGCATTAAGGCGCTTTACACTGCCTACGTAAGGCCAGTCTCAGAGTATGCCGCCTCATCATGGAGTCCCCATCTGAAGAAGCATATAATGAAACTGGAAAAAGTTCAGAGGTTTGCAACGAGACTCGTCCCAGAGCTACGAGGGATGGGGTATGAGGAGCGCCTGAGGGAACTGTGCCTTACGACACTAGAAAGAAGAAGGGAGAGGGGGGACATGATAGGAACGTATAAGATATTCAGAGGGATTGACAGAGTGGACATAGACGAAATGTTCACACGGAATAGTAACAGAACGAGGGGACATGGATGGAAGATTGAAACTCAGATGAGTCACAGAGATGTTAGGAAGTTTTCTTTTAGCGTGAGAGTAGTGGGGAAATGGATGCACTTCCGGAACAGGTTGTGGAAGCAAATACTATTCATAATTTTAAAACCAGGTATGATAGGGAAATGGGACAGGAGTCATTGCTGTAAACAACCGATGCTCGAAAGGCGGGATCACAAGAGCCAATGCTTGATCTGCAAGCACAAATAGGTGAGTACACTTACACACACACACACACCACATACTCATCTTGATCACTAAGCTTCCACACACACACCCTCATCTGGATCACTAAGCTTCCCACACACACCCTCATCTGGATCACTAAGCTCCACACACACACACCCTCATCTGGATCACTAAGCATTCACACACACACACGCACACACACACTTTCATCTAGATCACTAAGCTTTCACACACACACACTCATCTAAATCACTAAGCTTTCACACACACACCCTCATCTAAATCACTAAGCTTCCACCACCACACCCTCATCTAGATCGCTAAGCTTCCACACACACTCACACACTCATCTAGATCACTAAGCTTCCACACACACACACACAATCATCTAGATCACTAAGCTTCCACACACACACACACACCCTCATCTAGATCACTAAGCTTCCACACACACACACACACACCCTCATCTAGATTCAATTAGCTTCCACACACACACACACACACACCCTCATCTAGATCACTAAGCTTCCACACACACTCACCCTCATCTAGATCACTAAGCTTCCAAACACACACACACACACACACACACAAACACACACATACATACACACACACACACACACACACACACACACACACACACACACACACACACACACACACACACACACACACACACACACACACACACACACACACACACACACACACACACACACACACAAAACCACACACACACACACCACACACACACACAACACACACACACACACACACACACACACACACACACACACACACACACCCACACACACACACACACACACACACACACACACACACACACACACACCACACATCATCTAGATCACTACTCCACACTCTCCACACTCTCACCTGCATCTAGATCACTAAGCTTCCACACACACACGCACACCCTCATCTTGATCATTAAGCTTCCATATACACAAACACACATACACCCTCATCTAGATCACTAAGCTTCCACACACGCACCCTCATCTAGGTCACTAAGCTTCCACACACACACACACACACAAAGCTCTAATAGGACAGAGTGGAATGACAAGGACAAAGCAGCAGTGAATGAAGTACTAATGGCACTAGACATGGAAGGGGCTGAGCATAGCATTGAGAAAGTTTTCAGGCTAGGTTGGTACAACAAAGACCGAGACCGAATGATAAAGATAGTGTTTGCAAACGAGAGCACAAAGGAGAAGATTCTATCAAGGAAGAGCTCCCTGAAAAACGTGGGAACATTAAAAAATGTATTCCTCGAGAGGGACATGACAAGGGAGGAGAGAGCCGTGGCGGCAGAAGCAAGGAAGAGGCACAGGGCGAGAGGGGAGAACCAGGAAGTCACAGCTCGTAACACAACACCCCAGAAGCGAGGGGGAACCCCACAACCCAGCTACCTAGTAACACCAGAATGGAGGACAACCCCGCCTCCCCTCCTCTGCATAGAAAACCCCCCTACCCCAAGCCCTCCCTGCTCCCACTCAAATATTCAGCCAATCTTCCTCCCCCCACACCCAATCCCCACCCCTTCTACCCCTCCCCTCCTCCCGAGTCCTCCCTCCCCCCCCCCCTTTCCTCCCGTCCTCCCTCCCCCTTTCACCCCCATACCCTCCCTGTCCCTCCCCCTTTCACTGGATCCCCCGCCCCTCATCCCAGTATCCCCTGAGACCCTGTTCACACCTCACAGGTCCTCACACCCATGGAACAGCCTCCCCCCACCAGCAGAACACTCACCAGGAGGCGATTTGAAAAGAGACAGAAGAAAGTGAGCCTCAAAGCGATGTACACTAACATAGATGGAATTACAATAAAGCAAATGAGCTTGGAGAATGGGTACTAGAGGAAAACCCAGACATAATAGCCCTCACAGAAACAAAGATCACGAAAACGATAACAAACACAGTGTTCCCACAGGACTATTATGTTATGAGGAAAGAGAGGAAGGAAGAGGTGGGGGTGGTGTAGCTCTGCTGGTAAGAAAAGGCTGGGATTTTGAGGAGATGGATATTCAGGGCTGCGAAGTTTTCAGTGACTACATAGCAGGTACCGTAACAAATGGAGGGAAAAATTATAGTCGTAGTCATATATAATCCACCACCAAATGACAGAAGACCTAGACAGGAATATGATAGAAACAACATGGCCACCATTAACATAATTGAAAGAGCAGCTTCTGTTGCTAGCAGGAATGGATCTGGCCTACTAATTATGGGAGACTTCAACCATGGGAAGATAGATTGGAAGAACAGAGACCCGCATGGAGGACCAGAAACATGAAGGGCTAAGCTGCTGGAAGTGGCAACAAGAAACTTTCTAAGCCAGCACATCAAAGAACCAACAAGAATGAGAGAAGAAGATGAACCAGCAATGCTTGATTGATATTGACCCTAAATGAGTGGGATATAAGAGAAGTTAAGATGGAAGCGCCCTTGGGACCACAGTGACCACAGTGTATTGAACTTTGAGTACCTAAGTGAAATACCTTGGGACACAGACCTCAGAGATAAGTCTGTACAGGGTATGATGGACTATGTTACCCAAAAGTGTCAGGAGGCAGTAAACAGGTTCATCCCGGCCCAAAGGGGAAAAATGCGAGAAGCAACAGAAGAATCCATGGTATAATAGGGCATGTATGGAAGCGAAGAAAATGAACAAAGGGCGTGGAGGAACTTCCGGAATAACAGAACACCAGAAAGCAGAGAGAGATACCAGAGAACCAGGAATGAGTACGTCAGAGTGAGAAGAGAAGCAGAGAAATGTTTTGAAAATGATATAGCAAACAAAGCCAAGACCGAACCAAAGCTACTCCACAGTCACATCAGAAGGAAAACAACAGTGAAAGAACTGGTATTGAAACTTCGAACAAACGAGGACAGATATACAGAGAATGACAGAGAGGTGTGTGAAGAACTCAACAAGAGGTTCCAGGAGGTCTTCACAATAGAACAAGGTGAGGTCACTGTGCTAGGAGAAAGGGAGGTAAACCAGGCGGCCTTGGAAGAGTTCGAAATTACGATAGAGGAGGTCATGAGACACCTGCTGGATCTGGATGTTAGAAAGGCTGTTGGTCCAGATGGGATCTCACCATGGATACTGAAAGAGTGTGCAGAGGCACTTTGCTTGCCACTCTCCATAGTGTATAGTAAGTCACTGGAGACGGGACCTACCAGAAATATGGAAGACGGCGAATGTGGTCCCAATATACAAAAAGGGTGACAGGCAAGAGGCATTGAACTACAGGCCAGTGTCCTTGACTTGTATACAATGCCAGGTGATGGAGAAGATCGTGAGAAAAAACCTGGTAACACATCTGGAGAGAAGGGACTTCATGACAAATCGCCAACATGGGTTCAGGGAGGGTAAATCTTGCCTTACAGGCTTGATAGAATTCTACGATCAGGTGACAAAGATAAGGCAAGAAAGAGAGGGCTGGGCGGACTGCCTTTTCTTGGATTGTCGGAAAGCCTTTGACACAGTACCGCATAAGAGGCTGGTACATAAGCTGGAGAGATAGGTAGGGTGTAGCTTGTAAGGGGCTCCAGTGGATAAGGGAGTATCTAAGCAATAGGAAGCAGAGAGTTACGGTGAGGGTGAGACCTCCGATTGGCGTGAAGTCACCAGTGGAGTCCCACAGGGCTCTGTACTCGGTCCTATCTTGTTTCTGATATATGTAAATGATCTCCAGAGGGTATCGATTCATTTCACTCAATGTTTGCGGACGATGCTAAATTATGAGAAGGATTAAAACAGAAAAAGGACTGTTTGAGGCTTCAAGAAGACCTAGACAAGCTGAAGGAATGGTCGAACAAATGGTTGTTAGAGTTTAACCCAACCAAATGTAATACAATGAAGATAGGTGTAGGGAGCAGGAGGCCAGATACAAGGTATCATCTGGGAGACGAAATTCTTCAGGAGTCAGAGAAGGAAAAAGACTTGGGGGTTGATATCACGCCAGACCTGTCTCCTGCAGCACATATCAAGCGGATAACATCAGCGGCATATGCCAGACTGGCCAACATACAAACGTCATTCAGAAACTTGTGTAAAGAATCATTAAGAACTTTGTATACCACATATGTAAGGCCAATCGTGGAGTATGCAGCTCCAGCATGGAGTCCATATCTAGTCAAGGATAAGACTAAACTGGAAAAGGTTCAAGGTTTGCCACCAGACTAGTACCCGAGCTGAGAGGTATGAGCTACGAGGAGAGACTACGGGAATTAAACCTCACTTCGCTGGAAGACAGAAGAGTTAGGGGGGACATGATCACCACATGCAAGATTCTGAAGAGAATTGATAGGGTAGATAAAGACAGTCTATTTAACACAAGGGGAACACGCACAAGGGGACACAGGTGGAAACTGAGTGCCCAAATGAGCCACAGAGATATTAGAAAAACTTTTTTAGTGTCAGAGTGGTGACAAATGGAATACATTAGGAAGTAATGTGGTGGAGGCTGACTCATACACAGTTTCACGTGTAGATATGATAGAGCCCAATAGGCTCGAGAACCTGTACACCTGTTGATTGACGGTTGAGAGGCGGGACCAAAGAGCCAGAGCTCAACCCCCGCAAACACAACTAGGTGAGTGCAACTAGGTGAGTACACACACACACACCCTCATCTAGATCAGTTAGCTTCCACACACACACCCTCATCTAGATCTCTAAGCTTCCACACACACACATACCCTCATCTAGATCACTAAGCTTTCACACACAGACACCCTCATCTTAATCACTAAGCTTCCACACACACACACACACACCCTCATCTAGATTACTAACCTTCCACACACACACACACACACACACACACACACACTCACTCATCTAGATCACTAAGTTTCCACAAACACACACACCTTCATCTAGCTCTCTAAGCTTCCACACACACACTCTCATCTAGATCACTAAGCTTCCACACACACACACACACCCTCATCTAGATCACTAACCTTCCACACTCACACACACACACACACACTCATCTAGATCACTAAGCTTCCACAAACACACACACCCTCATCTAGATTACTAAGATTCCACACACACACACTCGCATCTAGATCACTGAGCTTCTAAACACACACACACATACCCTCATCTTGGTCACTAAGCTTCCACACACACACACACACACACCCTCATCTAGATCATTAAGCTTCCACACACACATACACACACACACACACACAGGTCAGACAGGTCGGACAGGTTGGAGGTTAGACAGCCGCGGAGGTCAGAAGGGTCTGGGAAGCTCTTGCGTAGCTAGTGAATTGGGGGGAATAATCAGTGTATATGCGTATATGAGTGTATATGAGTGATTGAATAACTAGTAAGCTCACTCAAACAACAAGAAAGTGAAGAAAAACAGTAGAAACAGCACCACTGAAAATAAGTGTTGAATACATCGTGGTATTGTGAAATTGTGGAGCCCAAATTATGGAGCCGGAGTGACCTCACCACTAGTGACCTCACCAGCTGTGACGCGGGATGCAGCGACCTCACATCTTGACCAGCCGCATGGAGTACTTTCTCGCCTATTTGTGCTGCAGATTGTGCAAGGTATTGAGGAGCGCCTTTTTGGCTAGGTTGTTACTGCAATGACAAGATCAGGAAGGGGTTCAAGGTCAATCACCAGCAGGGATGAGGAGGAGGACAGATTTATAGACAAATTAAGAGGGAAATTTGCAGAGAGAAGGAGCGATTGGATGGAGGATCTAATTCAAGGGATTAAAAGCGAGTTACTTCAGCAAATACAGGGTGCGGTAGAGAGGCAGAAACAAGAACTTATGCTCTATATTCAGGAAGAGATTAGGAAGGGAAGAGAGGACTGGGAGAGGGAATGTGCTCGGATCACAAACGAATTAGGAAGGATTAACAGCATGGCTAAGGACAGAGGATTAGTGGGGGATGGGTTAGTGAATGCAGTTGGGATGGAGAATCCCCAGGGGACAGGCTACCAGCATGACAATGAATTACTGAGGAGACGGTCTATTATAATACATGGATTATTCGAATCTGGAGCACCAACAAGACAAGAGAGAATATAGACGGAAAAATATGAATTGCATGAGATATTGAGATGTATTTGAGCAGGAATGGCAGAACACGAGGTGGATATCAGCCGGCGGGTTGGACCTTACAATTGTACCAAGAATAGACCTGTTCTGGTGCAATTCTCCAATGAGGAGGCTGTGGAGTACATAATGAGGAACAAGCATTTACTCAGAGGAAGTGAAACCCATTACAATGTGTTTATAGAGAGGTATATAACGAAAGATGAGCAAATAGCTCACAAGAATAGATGGCAAGCATGACACCGAACTAGCCCTCTCAGGTAGTTCTCACCTCCCAGGTCACATCCTAGGTCACCTCCCAGGTCACCTCCCAGGCCACCTCCCAGGTCGCATCCTCCCCAACTCAGCCCTCCTATACCTCCCCCCTGCCTCAGCCCCCCAAAACCCCCCTGCTTCATCACCCCAAAACTCCCCTGTCCCTTCCACATTTGCACCTCCCCAACGATTCCCCTGCCCCTGCTACATCACACCTGTCAACGACCCCAGTGGGTCAAGCCATGTCCTCCCCAAACCCACCTTCCCATCCCCCTCCCCTATTACCCCTTCCTACACCCCTGCCCCTTCTACCCCATTGCCTCCAATTCCATCTACTCCATCCCAGCTTCCACTGCACCCCTCTTACACTCACCCCCAAACCCCACCCAACCCTCACCCCTCCTATGCACCTCCAGCCCACATTTAACCCCCTCATGTTATAGAGCGTTATAGACGGGAAGATCAATATGACACTGCTGGAAATTTTTTAGAGGAAGGCAGAAACAGAGTAGTAAATATAAGAGAGAGGAACAGTCAGATGGAACCACTACAGGATTACAGAGGGGAACGGAGATACCCACAAGACTGGAATTCTAATTATCAACAAGCACACAGGTACTACACCAGACAACACCCATCCTACTACCAAAACTGGACGAATCACTTCCAAAACGACACTCCCTGGACGCAAACACATTGGCCTCCTTACCAGAGCCTTAGATATTAACACCAAGTAAGGCTTCCAGCACTTCCACTAACACGATAACATCATTTATATTTGCCAACATCCAGGGTATAAAAACACGCAAATCCAACAAAATTCACTTTATTGATGGTCTCCTTCATGAGGCAAATGCAGTGCTTGCAGCCCTAACAGAAACCCACACAAAGGACTACCATGATGGTGAAATATGGATCTCAGAGTACAATCTTTTCAGATGTGATTGGAAACACCGGCTTCAGGGTGGGGTCAGCCTCTACATCAAAGACACACTCATCTGTACTGAGCTGCTAAACACCTCAAATGATATGGTGGAAGTGCTGATAATCAAAACAGAGATCCTAAATGTAGTTATTGTCCTTGTATATAAGTCACCGGAGGCAAACCCTCAGCAGTTTAAAGACCAACTAATGAAAATGGAACACTGCTTGGAAAACCTCACAAATCCAGCTCCGAACATCATCCTGCTTGGGGACTTCAACCTACGGCGCCTGAAATGGAAGCACCTGGCTAATACAGTAATATCAGAAAGAATACCAGGAAGTAGCCTAAATGAACAGGCACATGCAAATGACCTGCTACGGATGTGCGACAGGTTTGCCTTAAACCAGCAAATAGTAGAACCAACTAGGAAGGAGAACACGCTGGACCTCATTTTCACTAATAATGATGAATTGATCAGGAACATAATGATTACAAAAACCTGTTACTCAGATCACAACTTAATTGAAGTTATGACAACCATGGGGAGTAGACCTTCAAAACCAGTCCAGATTCCCGGTGGAGGAGATTTCAGCAAATTCAAATTCAATAATAAACAGATAAACTGGGAGCAAATAAACCAGGACTTCACAGAAATAAACTGGGAAGAACAGCTAGAAAATGCAAACCTGAACCAGTGCCTGGAAAAAATAAGCTCAGTAGCACTAGAAATATGTTCAAACCGCATACCTCTAAGAAAAAAGAGGAAGAGATGCAGATTGGAACGGGAACGTCGTTCCCTATATAGGCGAAGAAAACGAATTGCGGAACAACCTGAGAGTCGCACCCAATCTCAAGAACGGCGAAGAAGGTTAGGTAGAGAAATAGAAACAATTGAACGGAAGCTACAAGAATCATACAAAACGCAGGAGAGGCCAATAGAGCAAAAGGCCATCAGTGAAATAGAAAGAAATCCAAAATATTTTTTCTCCTATGCAAAATCAAGATCTAAAACCACATCTAGTATCGGGCCCCTGCGAAAGGGAGATGGAACTTTCACCGATGACAACAAAGAAATGAGCCAGCTACTGAGGACGCAGTACGACTTTGTTTTCAGCGAGCCATTAAACACACTAAAGATTGATAACCCAAATGAATTTTTCATGGATACGATACCAACATCAAATCATATATCAGACGTCACCCTATCCCCAATGGATTTTGAAGAAGCCATAAACATTATGCCTATGCACTCTGCATCAGGCCCTGATTCTTGGAACTCCATATTCATAAAGAACTGAAAAAAACCCTATCGCAGGCCCTCCACATTCTGTGGAGACAAAGCCTAGATACTGGCGTTATTCCTGATATACTAAAAACAGCAGAGATAGCACCACTTCATAAAGGAGGAAATAAGGCAGAGGCAAAAAATTACAGACCGATAGCACTAACATCGCACATCATAAAAAATTTTGAGAGAGTGCTAAGAAGTAAGATCACAAAATACATGGAATCACAGCATCTCCATAACCTCGGACAACATGGTTTCAGAACAGGGCGCTCTTGCCAGTCGCAGTTGCTGGACCACTATGATATGGCATTAGATGCTATGGAAGACAAACAAAACGCTGATGTAATTTACACAGATTTCGCAAAAGCTTTTGATAAATGTGACCATGGTATTATTGCACATAAAATGCGTTCAAAAGGAATTACCGGAAAAATAGGCAGATGGATCTACAATTTCCTGACCAACAGAACCCAATGTGTAATAGTCAACAAAATAAAATCCAGCCCATCAACCGTGAAGAGCTCAGTCCCCCAGGGTACTGTGCTTGCTCCAGTATTTTTTCTCATCCTCATATCGGACATAGACAAGAACACAACCTATAGCACTGTATCATCCTTTGCAGATTACACTAGGATCTTCATGAGAGTAGGCAACATAGAGGACACGGCGAACCTCCAGTCAGATGTAGATCAGGTCTTTCTATGGGCTACAGAAAATAATATGGTGTTTAACGAAGATAAGTTCCAGCTCATGCGCTATGGAAAAAATGAAAATATAAAAACGGAAACCACGTACAAAACTCAGGCAAATCATAACATAGAACGAAAAGGCAATGTAAAGGATCTGGGTGTACTCATGTCGGAAGACCTTACCTTTAAAGAACAGAATAAAGTAGCCGTCACAGCTGCAAGAAAAATGACAGGTTGGATAACAAGAACTTTTCACACTAGAGATGCTATACCGATGATGATACTTTTCAAAACGCTTGTGCTCTCTAGAGTGGAGTACTGCTGCACAATGACAGCACCTTTCAAAGCTGGAGAAATTGCTGACCTGGAGAGCGTGCAGAGATCCTTTACTGCTAGAATCCACTCAGTAAAACATCTAAACTATTGGGACCGACTAAAGAGCCTAAAACTGTACTCCCTTGAGCGCAGGCGGGAGAGGTACATAATAATTTACACGTGGAAAATATTAGAGGGGCTGGTCCCAAACCAGCACACAGAAATAACATCACATGAGACCAGAAGACATGGCAGGATGTGCAGAATACCCCCGTTGAAAAACAGAGGTGCAACTGGTACTCTGAGAGAGAACTCTATCAACATCAGAGGCCTGAGACTGTTCAACACGCTTCCACTACACATAAGGGGCATAACTGGCCGACCCCTCACAGTGTTCAAGAGAGAACTGGATAAGCACCTCCAAAGGATACCTGATCAACCAGGCTGTGACTCATACGTCAGGCTGCGAGCAGCCGCGTCCAACAGCCTGGTTGATCAGTCCGGCAACCAGGAGGCTTGGTCGACGACCGGGCCGCGGGGACGCTAAGCCCCGGAAGCACCTCAAGGTAACCTCAAGGTAAGGTAAGGTAACCTCACCTTGTGACCCCCTAACACCTTCCCTCATCTCCCTCTTCCCCTCTTCTACCCCAAAACCCCCACCTACCCCCGATTCCCCCCTAACTAATACACCCTCTCTTCCATTCCCAGCACCCAGGCTCCATTCTCCTCTCAGCCCTCTGCCCTCAATATCCCTCTCCCCCCCCCCAACCTCTCAACCTCTATCTGACTCTCAGTCTCACTTTATTTCTCAACCCCCCTTTACTATTCAGACCCTTAACTTTCAGACCCATTATGCCCTTCCTACCCCCAGAGATGTCCAGTCCCCATTCGCCTACCAGGCACTCCCAGGCACCCCCTAGCACCCCCCCATTCACCCCCACAGCCCCCACTCGCCCCCCAATCCCCCCCAGACCCCCGGTGAAAGGGGGAACTCTGACACCCGAGTTTCCAAGAAGAGTCTCAAGGTTTGATACACCAATGCTGATGGGGTAGCCAATAAACCAGAAGAGATAAAAGAAAGAGTTAGTGAGGCAGACCCAGACATAGTGGCAATAGAGGAAACTAAAATAAATGGCATGATCTCGGATGCAATCTTTCCAGAGGGGTACCAGGTGATAAAAAAAGAAAGGACACAGAGACAGGGAGGGAGGAGGAGTGGCACTCCTAATAAAGCGGAAATGGAAGTTTGATGAGCTGGAAAATCCGGGTACCAATGAAAGCACGAGCTTCATACATGGAACTCTGACAGTGGATGGGAAGAAGATTGTAATCTTGATACTCTACAATCCCCCACCAAACAGTAGAAGGCCCAGGCAGTAGTACGAGGACAGCAACAAGACATATATAGATGAACTGCAGAGGGCAGCAACTATAGCGCATAGAATGAGAGCGAAGCTGCTGGTCATGGAGGACCTAAATCATGGAGAGATAGATTGGGAAACGAGGAATCCCCATGGCGGGGAGGAGACCTGGGGAGCGAAGCTGGTAGACGTTATTGACAGGAATTTCCTAACACAGCATGTGAAGGAAGATACTTGGGAAAGAGGAGGGGATACGCCCAGCCTATTAGATCTTATTTTCACCCAGAACGTTGAAGACATCGAGCAGTTGGAACATGAAATACCACTAGGAGCCAGTGACCATTGTGTCCTAGTCTTTGACTACATGATGGAGCTTAAAATTGTGACCAAAGGACAAGAGGTCCGGGAAAGGAGACTTGATTACAGAAAAGGGGACAACAGAAGGATAAGGGACTACCTGGGAGAAGTGCAGTGGGAGGAAGAACTTAGAGGAAAAACAGTGCAAGGTATGATGAACCAAGTCACATTGAAATGCAAGGAGGCTGAAGAGAGATTTATTCCAACACTAAAGGAAAAAAGCAGGAGGGAATATAATAACCCATGGTTTAATAGACAGTGTCAGGAAGCAAAGGTGAGAAGCAGGAGGGAATGGAGGAAGTACAGAAGACAAAGGACAGAGGACAACAGGATTAGATGTAACAGAGCTAGGAATGATTACATTAACATAAGACGAGTGTCGGAAATAAATTATGAGAATGATATTGCAGTCAAAGCGAAAAAGCAACCTAAATTACTACAAAGCCATATAAGAAGGAAGATGTCGGTAACTGACCAAGTTACATGACTGAGGAAAACAGAAGGGGCATATACAGAAAGCGACAAGGAAATCTGCGAGGTACTGAATGCAAATTTCCATGGTGTGTTCACAACCGAGCCTGAGCAGCTCCCATTGTTAGAAGCGATTACCCTAGATGAAAGACTATCAGATATAGAGGTGACAGCAGAGGAGGTAATGAAACAGTTGACAACACTGGATGCAAATAAAGCAGTTGGACCAGACAAAATATCACCTTGGATACTTAAAGAGGCAGTGCAGGCTCTCAGCGTGCCTCTGGCAATGATCTTTAATGAGTCACTTATGTCGGGAGAATTGCCCAGTTGCTGGAATGAGGCAAATGTCGTACCGATTTTCAAGAAAGGTAATAGGGAGGAGGCACTTAACTACAGACCCGTATCACTGACAAGCATCCCCTGCAAAATACTTGAAAGAATAATTAGGCTAAGACTTGTTGAGCACCTGGAGAGCATTGGGTTTGTAAACAAGCACCAACATGGGTTCTGGACAGGGAAATCATGCCTAACAAACCTTTTAGAATTCTATGATAAAGTAACAAGAATAAGGCAGGACAGAGAAGGCTGGGCAGACTGCATATTTCTTGACTGCCAAAAGGCCTTTGACACAGTACCGCACATGAGACTGCTCTACAAACTTGAGAGGCAGGCAGGAGTAAGCGGAAAGGCCCTAGTATGGGTGAAGAACTACCTAACAGGAAGGAGCCAGAGGGTAATGGTAAGGGGGCGAGAAGTCGGACTGGCGAACAGTAACAAGTGGAGTATCTCAAGGATCGGTGCTGGGACCAATCCTCTTTCTAATTTACGTAAATGATATGTTTACAGGAGTGGAATCATACATGTCAATGATTGCGGATGACGCAAAATTAATGAGAAGAGTTGTGGCAGACGAGGATTGTAGGATCCTCCAAGAGGACTTAAACTGGTTGCAGAGATGGTCAGGGAAATGGCTACTAGAGTTTAACACCAGTAAATGTAAAGTTATGGAAATGGGATCAGGTGATAGGAGACCAAAGGGACAGTACACAATGCCTACCTGTAACGATTCGAGAAAGAGACCTGGAAGTGGATGTGACACCTAATCTAACTCCTGAGGCACATATAAATAGGATAACGACAGCAGCGTACTCTACACTGGCGAAAATTAGAACTTCATTCAGAAACCTAAATGAGGAGGCTTTTAGGGCGCTTTACACTGCCTACGTGAGACCCGTCTTAGAGTATGTCGCGCCATCATAGAGCCCCCACCTGAAGAAAGACATAAAGAAACTGGAGAAGGTTCAGAGGTTTGCGACGAGGCTTGTCCCAGAGTTACGAGGGATGGGATATGAAAAGCGTCTGAAGAAACTGAATTTTACGACACTAGAGAAAAGAAGGGAGAGAGGAGATATGATAGGGACATATAAAATACTCAGGGAAATTGACAAAGTTGAAATAGATGAAATGTTCACACGTAATAATAACAGAACGAGGGGACATGGGTGGAAACTGGAAACTCAGATGAGTCACAGAGATGTTAGGATGTATTCTTTTAGCGTGAGAGAAGTGGAAATATGGAATGCACTTGGGAAACAGGTTGTGGAAGCAAATACTAGTCATATTTTTAAAACTAGGTATGATAGGGAAATGGGACAGGAGTCATTGCTGTAAACAACCGAAAGCAGGAAAGGCGGGATCCAAGAGTCAATGCTCGATCCTGCAAGCACAAATAGGTGAGTACACACACACACACACACACCCTCATCTAGATCACTAAGCTTCCACACACACACACTCATCTAGATCACTAAGCTTCCACACACACACTCTCATCTAGATCACTAAGCTTCCACACACACGCACCCTCATCTAGATTACTAAGCTTCCACACACACACACCCTCATCTAGATTACTAAGCTTCCACACACACACACTCTCATCTAGATCACTAAGCTTTCACACACACACACACCCTCATCTAGATTACTAAGCTTCCACACACACACACCCTCATCTAGATCACTAAGCTTCCACAAACGCACACACACACACACACCTTCATCTAGATGACTAAGTTTCCACACACACACACACCCTCATCAAGATCACTAAGCTTCCACACACACACCATCATCTAGATCACTAAGCTTCCACACACACACCAAAGAATTAACACCTTTTGTGGAAAGAGGCAAGACCCCACTATACCCACCTCCTCTCTTACCCCCCCATCTGACCTGACCTGACCTGGTCGCAGCCACCGCCCCCCAACCCCCCAATCCCCTTCATGCCCCTTACACATACTCTCCCCCTCTCTCTCTCTCTTTCTCTCTCTCTCTCTCTCTCTCTCTCTCTCTCTCTCTCTCTCTCTCTCTCTCTCTCTCTCTCTCTCTCTCTCTCTCTCTCTCTCTCTCTCTCTCTCTCTCTCTCTCTCTCTCTTTCTCTCCCTCTCCCTCTCTTTTTATCTCTCTCTCTCTCGCTCCCCTACTCTCTCTGTCTCTTTCTCTCTATCTTTATCTTTCTCTCTCTCTCTCTCTCTCTATCTCTCTCTCCCCCATCCCGCTCTGCCCTTCTGACAAATCCTATCATGGCACCACAAGGAACAGGGTCAAGCATGACAGCCAGAGGCAACAGGGGAACAGGGAAAAGTTCCTGTTGACGAATTGAAGGAAATGTTCGCCCAGTTTCTGGAGGACATCAAGTGTGAGATACAGGAAATGATGCAGGAAATGAAGAATGAAATAAGCAACCTAAAAAGAGAGCTGACAGCAGCAAAGGAGGAGATTAGAACTCTAAAAGAGAACAGTATCGATGCTGAGACTCAGATAACCACCCAGGGAGAAGTTGGTAATAGTATTTTGGAAGAGAATGCTACAATAAAAGCAACATTTGCGGAAATCCTTAAAAAACAACAACTCTGAAGTATTGTCTGCAGTGATGGAGGTAGCTGTGAGATTTTTTCTACGCCTACCTCCCTTAGGAGGTGGACTACAAGTTTAAAGGCTGCTCACGGCAGTTAAGCATGAGTTCAATAGAAAAAGGAAAAGCGGGAGCAAACCGCCAGGCCTCCACCACTAAGGGTGAAAACCTGTCCACAATAGGCCGCTGGCTCCTCCTAGTTAAACAGGACGTTAAAACTAATAAAGGGTAACGGACGGGTTCTCACAATCAAATATTTATATTTGATGTGGCGCTATGAATTGGAATTCGAATTCCCAAGAACAGCCGTCATATCAAGATCACATCAACATTTAATCGTAATAAGCAGAAATATGGTGGAATAATATGGTTGAAGAATTGACATCAAAGACCGTTTTCTATAACATAGAAGGTCTTTATCTTTCTATAACATAGAAGATAACATAACAATTTATTAATAACAAGAGACTAACTTTACATTACCGAGTTTACGTTACGTTAATGTCCATCCAGTGGCACGATAACAAACAGCTAAATAGCAACCCTTGCTGTGAGGCTGCATACTGAACTAACCTGAACACAGGTGTGCCCACTGATGACGCAATATTGCAAATCAAAGAAAAATATCACAGACTAAGTTACACCACAGCGAATGGTTACGTTATTGTCCATCAAGTGGCATTTGCAACACAGCTATTCAACAGCACCTCGAGAAGTGACAGCAGGCTCCATCTTGCTGACACTTCGGGGTGACAACATGAACTAACTGAACAAATGAAGGATATCCACTGAAGACACAAGCATGCAATCAATAGTGTCTCGGTTTCCATGACAGCTACTATAATCACAAGCTTAGGGGTCCTCCCGCCCCCCAAGAGAGACCCACGTAACTAGGCGGGTAGTCCAACAGTGACTCCCCCTATCACAACCCAGTGTGAACACTCTTTGCAACTCCCTACAAGGAGTTGCACTGTAAACAGTGAACAAAGACAGGCAAGGCGGGATTCTGGGACACAGCTCCACAGATCAGTAGATTACTCTACTCTCGTCACCAGACGACAACCAAAAGAAATTGCCTTAAGTGATTAATTACGTTAATTGACTGATCGCAGCAGTCAGCAACAAAGTACTACGGTAATCACAAACAATTGTCTCACACTAGACAACAACATGATGATACTCTACGTTAATCTTTAACACTTGTCTCTCTTGTAAACAATAACTCAAACTTATATTACATCACACTTGACTCTTAGCAAGTATTCAGTGAGTAATTCTTAATTAATGTCAAACGGACCACTAATTACATCCCCATTGAGTTACGTTAACTAAGCCTACCCTAACTTGGTAGCTTCTCAACAGTCTGTGTCAAAAAAATTACTAGTGAGTGTTAATTACCCTTATTAACTCCGAGCAATTAATTAACTGCCACCAGGATCGATAATTAATCATCCATAAATACGTCTCACTCCGCACTGCCTAAGCAGTTCTCATCAAACACTGTGAATTCACGAGAAAGGAGTTAATTACCTTAATTAACAAGAGTGCCATTAATCCACTGTCCTCAGACAGGATATGATTAATACAACGATTTATGCTAGCTCCATGACCTCGCTTTACCGGGTCATCTGAGCTCTCCAGATGTTAATTACTCCACTAATTAACATGAGCCACTAATTGCTATACCCCAGAAAGGTAATTAGTCTCAAGCAAATTACGTTAACACAAATACTGACAGACTCTGACAGATCCTCTTCCACTACGTGAATTCATGATGAGAAGGCTAATTACATAATTAGCTAGAGTGGTCAATTAGTTGTCAAACGGACAGTTAATTACTCCCGAGACGTATCTCACTCAAGCTCAATGCTGTTCTCTCGCATAACAGCCCTCACTCACTCCACAATAAGTGTGCACCCCATTTCCAGTTAATTCCCCAATTATTAACTCACGGAATCCTTAAGTCCTCAACACAACTTAAAGAAACAAAGTAACCCCAGTGTTACATAGGTCACACGACAATGGCATGCAACAACACAAATGCACTGCCCACATACGGTTGCGGCTACTGCAACTTGTTAATTACTGTGCCCACACAGTAATGACACACGGCTGTGCAACAACAAGAGTATACCAATATCACTCTCCCCCTTATCTTGCAACCGTTGCAAAGGACTACTGTGAGCACACACTTACCTCAGCAAGGCAATCAACCAATCAACTGCCTGCTCTCATTAAGTACTGTGAGTTCTCCTGAATAATCCTAGAGGTCCCTTAACCCTCAACACAGCTCCCAGGGCAGCAATATCCTATAAACTGATAACAACACTGCACAAACCTGCAACATAATGATGCCGTCAGCATACCCCACATGCTAATGACATCATTAGGCAATCAGTCAGCAATCACATCTACTGACTCACCACACAACACAGTACATAAAACATGCAAATGAACACATAGAAATGGCATTCACATAATCAATGAAAATTATATCATCAGGTAAATGTAACTCTAACTATACAGACCTCAGGGTATCCACTGACATCCCTGCAACATAATGATTATAATTATTCATGCTGGTACTCCATCGCACTAATCTAGTCTGACCGACTATATAGAATCGACAACCGGATCATTTATATGGTAAATCTCTACACTGACTGGTTACATACTCGAGTCAGTCTACACACATATATATATATATATATATATATATATATATATATATATATATATATATATATATATATATATATATATATATATATATATATATATATATATATATATATATACATATATATATTAGTATATTTTGGTAGCAGTCTTTCCTGTAGACATATATTATTAAATATGACCGAAAAAGTAAGATTAATAATTCTAACACGAATTTTCTCAATCCTTCGTACATTATGCTTCACTGTTAGAGGTAAATCAAAAATCACTTCTCCAAAATTCATTTTTATTTCTAGTCTGACGCGACACGGGCGCGTTTCGTAAAACTTATTACATTTTCAAAGACTTCACAAATACACAACTGATTAGAACTTGCGTTTCCCTGATTTTATATCTACATTTGAGTGAGGTGGGAAGGGTGATGTGGCATTACATTTGAGTGAGGTGGGAAGGATGATGTGGCATTAACACAAGACAGAACACTAGAGGATATTAATAGGGTATTAAAAGTATCAACACAAGACAGAACACGAAAAAATGGGTATTGAATAGAAGTGTTTGTAGAAAGCCTATTGGTCCATATTTCTTGATGCTTCTATATTGGAGCGGAGTCTTGAGGTGGGTAGAATATAGTGGTGCAATAATTGGCTGTTGATTGCTGGTGTTGACTTCTTGATGTGTAGTGCCTCGCAAACGTCAAGCCGCCTGCTGTCGCTGTATCTATCGATGATTTCTGTGTTGTTTACTAGGATTTCTCTGGCGATGGTTTGGTTATGGGAAGAGATTATATGTTCCTTAATGGAGCCCTGTTGTTTATGCATCGTTAAACGCCTAGAAAGAGATGTTGTTGTCTTGCCTATATACTGGGTTTTTTGGAGCTTACAGTCCCCAAGTGGGCATTTGAAGGCATAGACGACGTTAGTCTCTTTTAAAGCGTTCTGTTTCGTGTCTGGAGAGTTTCTCATGAGTAGGCTGGCCGTTTTTCTGGTTTTATAGTAAATCGTCAGTTGTATCCTCTGATTTTTGTCTGTAGGGATAACGTTTCTATTAACAATATCTTTCAGGACCCTTTCCTCTGTTTTATGAGCTGTGGAAAAGAAGTTCCTGTAAAATAGTCTAATAGGGGGTATAGGTGTTGTGTTAGTTGTCTCTTCGGAGGTTGCATGGCTTTTCACTTTCCTTCTTATGATGTCTTCGATGAAACCATTGGAGAAGCCGTTATTGACTAGAACCTGCCTTACCCTACAGAGTTCTTCGTCGACTTGCTTCCATTCTGAGCTGTGGCTGAGAGCACGGTCGACGTATGCGTTAACAACACTCCTCTTGTACCTGTCAGGGCAGTCGCTGTTGGCATTTAGGCACATTCCTATGTTTGTTTCCTTTGTGTAGACTGCAGTGTGGAAACCTCCGCCTTTTTCCATGACTGTTACATCTAGAAAAGGCAGCTTCCCATCCTTTTCCGTCTCGTAAGTGAAACGCAGCACGGAACTCTGCTCAAATGCCTCCTTCAGCTCCTGCAGATGTCTGACATCAGGTACCTGTGTAAAAATGTCGTCAACATACCTGCAGTATATGGCCGGTTTCAAGTTCATGTCGACTAGGACTTTTTGCTCGATGGTACCCATGTAGAAGTTTGCAAACAGGACACCTAGGGGAGAACCCATGGCGACCCCATCTACTTGCTTATACATGTGCCCATCCGGGCTCAAGAAGGGTGCCTCTTTAGTACAAGCTTGGAGTAGTTTCCTCAGAATACTTTCTGGCATGTCAAGAGGAGTACAGGCTGGATCACGATACACTCTGTCGGCTATCATTCCGATTGTCTCGTCCACAGGTACGTTGGTGAACAGCGATTCTACGTCCAACGAGGCTCTTATCCCTGTGGCCCGTGCGCCCCGCAGTAAGTCCACAAATTCCTTTGGAGACTTCAGGCTGAAGGCGCAAGGAACATAAGGAGTCAGCAGGCCGTTGAGTCGCTTCGCCAATCTGTACGTGGGTGTGGGTATCTGGCTAATGATTGGCCGAAGTGGGTTTCCAGGCTTGTGCGTCTTGACATTTCCATACGCATATCCAGGTTTATATTCCCCAATGATCTTTGGCAGGTGGAGTCCGGATTTCTTGGCGTTCACAGTTTCGATCAGTTTGTTGACCTTTGCTTTTAATTCGGCTGTAGTGTCCTTCGTTACCCTTTGGAACTTAGTTTGGTCAGAGAGTATGATGTTCATTTTCGCCAGATATTCGTCTTTTTTAAGAATGACATATATTGGCGACTTGTCACCTCTCCTGACAACTATCTCCTTGTTCTCACGAAGGCTTTTAGCTGCCGCTCTAAGCTCGGGGGACAGTATGGTGCTTCTGTAGTTGCCTCGATTCTTTCCTCCTTCTGCAATAAGTTCTGCTTGTAAGGTATTTTTGGTAGTGACCTTCTTTTGTGTCTCGAGGTCGAATATGTCGTCCAACAGAATTTCCAACTCCGTATCAGCTCCGTAACCAACTTTCCAACTAGTATCCGTACCCGCATTGAACAACACCTCGACATCCTCACAGACCAACATCACCTCAGCACTGAAACAAGGATTATCAAGAAACTAACAACATTATATGGAGGACCTATGGCAATTCCACGACCAAGAGATGGCTTCCTGAACCTTGCAGGAATTAACCTCACTGAGGACCAAGTCACTCTCCTAAATCTGGGCATAAACTGCCATGTTATGTCCAGACCGAGTGAAATGGCCCGGAAAGTGGAGTTGGAAATTCTGTTGGACGACATATTCGACCTCGAGACACAAAAGAAGGTCACTACCAAAAATACCTTACAAGCAGAACTTATTGCAGAAGGAGGAAAGAATCGAGGCAACTACAGAAGCACCATACTGTCCCCCGAGCTTAGAGCGGCAGCTAAAAGCCTTCGTGAGAACAAGGAGATAGTTGTCAGGAGAGGTGACAAGTCGCCAATATATGTCATTCTTAAAAAAGACGAATATCTGGCGAAAATGAACATCATACTCTCTGACCAAACTAAGTTCCAAAGGGTAACGAAGGACACTACAGCCGAATTAAAAGCAAAGGTCAACAAACTGATCGAAACTGTGAACGCCAAGAAATCCGGACTCCACCTGCCAAAGATCATTGGGGAATATAAACCTGGATATGCGTATGGAAATGTCAAGACGCACAAGCCTGGAAACCCACTTCGGCCAATCATTAGCCAGATACCCACACCCACGTACAGATTGGCGAAGCGACTCAACGGCCTGCTGACTCCTTATGTTCCTTGCGCCTTCAGCCTGAAGTCTCCAAAGGAATTTGTGGACTTACTGCGGGGCGCACGGGCCACAGGGATAAGAGCCTCGTTGGACGTAGAATCGCTGTTCACCAACGTACCTGTGGACGAGACAATCGGAATGATAGCCGACAGAGTGTATCGTGATCCAGCCTGTACTCCTCTTGACATGCCAGAAAGTATTCTGAGGAAACTACTCCAAGCTTGTACTAAAGAGGCACCCTTCTTGAGCCCGGATGGGCACATGTATAAGCAAGTAGATGGGGTCGCCATGGGTTCTCCCCTAGGTGTCCTGTTTGCAAACTTCTACATGGGTACCATCGAGCAAAAAGTCCTAGTCGACATGAACTTGAAACCGGCCATATACTGCAGGTATGTTGACGACATTTTTACACAGGTACCTGATGTCAGACATCTGCAGGAGCTGAAGGAGGCATTTGAGCAGAGTTCCGTGCTGCGTTTCACTTACGAGACGGAAAAGGATGGGAAGCTGCCTTTTCTAGATGTAACAGTCATGGAAAAAGGCGGAGGTTTCCACACTGCAGTCTACACAAAGGAAACAAACATAGGAATGTGCCTAAATGCCAACAGCGACTGCCCTGACAGGTACAAGAGGAGTGTTGTTAACGCATACGTCGACCGTGCTCTCAGCCACAGCTCAGAATGGAAGCAAGTCGACGAAGAACTCTGTAGGGTAAGGCAGGTTCTAGTCAATAACGGCTTCTCCAATGGTTTCATCGAAGACATCATAAGAAGGAAAGTGAAAAGCCATGCAACCTCCGAAGAGACAACTAACACAACACCTATACCCCCTATTAGACTATTTTACAGGAACTTCTTTTCCACAGCTCATAAAACAGAGGAAAGGGTCCTGAAAGATATTGTTAATAGAAACGTTATCCCTACAGACAAAAATCAGAGGATACAACTGACGATTTACTATAAAACCAGAAAAACGGCCAGCCTACTCATGAGAAACTCTCCAGACACGAAACAGAACGCTTTAAAAGAGACTAACGTCGTCTATGCCTTCAAATGCCCACTTGGGGACTGTAAGCTCCAAAAAACCCAGTATATAGGCAAGACAACAACATCTCTTTCTAGGCGTTTAACGATGCATAAACAACAGGGCTCCATTAAGGAACATATAATCTCTTCCCATAACCAAACCATCGCCAGAGAAATCCTAGTAAACAACACAGAAATCATCGATAGATACAGCGACAGCAGGCGGCTTGACGTTTGCGAGGCACTACACATCAAGAAGTCAACACCAGCAATCAACAGCCAATTATTGCACCACTATATTCTACCCACCTCAAGACTCCGCTCCAATATAGAAGCATCAAGAAATATGGACCAATAGGCTTTCTACAAACACTTCTATTCAATACCCATTTTTTCGTGTTCTGTCTTGTGTTGATACTTTTAATACCCTATTAATATCCTCTAGTGTTCTGTCTTGTGTTAATGCCACATCATCCTTCCCACCTCACTCAAATGTAATGCCACATCACCCTTCCCACCTCACTCAAATGTAGATATAAAATCAGGGAAACGCAAGTTCTAATCAGTTGTGTATTTGTGAAGTCTTTGAAAATGTAATAAGTTTTACGAAACGCGCCCGTGTCGCGTCAGACTAGAAATAAAAATGAATTTTGGAGAAGTGATTTTTGATTTACCTCTAACAGTGAAGCATAATGTACGAAGGATTGAGAAAATTCGTGTTAGAATTATTAATCTTACTTTTTCGGTCATATTTAATAACATATATATATATATATATATATATATATATATATATATATATATATATATATATATATATATATATATATATATATATATATATATATAACTACAGTGTGGTCGTGTACAACATCTATCTCCAGGTACCGCCCTACCAGTCACCTGGACGTGCTACAGAGAGCTGTCTCTCAGCTGCTTCCCTAGCCTGGCGGGGCTATGGGACAACACAGCTTTACCGTGAATTTCCCCTAATACTGAGACACAGTTACACTGGCTATTGTACTCACGTTTTCCTCACATTTCACTCATTTCCCAGGACACTACCTCTCGGGCTGTCAACACTTAGCTTGCTCCTCGTGCGTTGACAAGATGTGGCCCTAGGCTGTCCCGGAAATGTGGCCAAGTGGCCCAAGGGGGTGGCCAAGGCATGTGGCCACCGCGTGGCCCACAGCGCCCCTCCCGAGCTGAGAGGGGGGGTAGCCGGCGCGCGGGTGGCCTGGGGTAGCCGGCGCGCGGGCAAGCGGGTGGGTGGCCCGACTGGGCAGGTGGGTGGCCCGACCGGGCGGGCGGGCGGGTGGGTGGCCAGACCGGGCATACACACGTGGATGGGGAATCACCAACAACCCCATCAAACCAGAGCCTGCCTTGCTCTACACTGGGGTGACAATGACCGGCGGCGTCCCCACACTGACGCCGCCTGGCGGAATTCAAAGTCCAACAGGGGCCTGTAATCTCACCACAATTACACTAGGAGGCCCTGTCCGTATTCCGCCAATTGTCCATCAACACTAGACAGGTTATTTGAACCATCTGTTACACCATGAGGCTCTGCCAGCTGCCTCATGGGTGCCCACTGTCTCTGAGGCTATTTTACTGGTCCTTCCGTACCTCATCGGCCCCAAATTTCACGAAAATTGGGCCTAGACACAACCCGGGATGGCAGGAGTACCATCCCTGCTGGACAACACGGTAACGTCCGCGAATAACCGGGGTGGAGGGGGGGGGAGACTCCCCCCTCCACCCAGATACGTCCTCGTCCACCTGCTACCCAGCTGAAACTGACGATTTCGCGGGCTAAGGAAACTCAAAATGCCCATACTTCCTCCCTTACTTTGTCTTGACCAATCAGCAGGAAGCCGGCACTGTTCCCTCGTGTCACTACCAATCACAGCTGTTCACGCCAAAACACAGCTTGGAGCAGACATGCCTACCCCAATCACAGGCCTCACTCACCCTCAGGCTTCCCATGACGTCACAAGGAGGGGGAGGCCTAAAGACAGGGGCGCACCGTCTCACATGGTGGGGGGGGGGAGGCAACGGTCACCCTACTTTCCCTCCCCCCCCTGTAAAACCGTTGGGAAACTTAAGTAGCTCCCTACACCACTTCACACTCAACTCCCATCCTATTTCACAGAACAGGAAAATCTCTGTAATTCTCTCTACAGAGCAATCACAGAATTCTGACTACTCACAAATGATAGTCCATAGCAAGAGCTTTCATCCAACACCCCACAAGTATATGTTAGTTTGAAAGCTTCAGTTTCTAGAGTCCCTAAAGCGACTAGCCTAATCTAGAAACTAGGAAAACTAGCAGAGGGAATCTAGATTCCCTCACAGTTGGCACTGAAAGCAGCTACCTCACAGGAAGCGGCACGCTCCACTAGCCAGCTGCTGGAAAGGAAACGGGCAGTGGTAGCTGTGGGTATTAAAGAGCAGGAAGGCTCTAATAGGAAAGAGTGGAATGATAAGGACAAAGCTGCAGTGAATGAAATACTGAAGGCACTAGACATGGAAGGGGCTGAGCATAGCATTGAGAAGGTTTTCAGGTAAGGTCGGTACAAAAAAGACCGAGACCGTGTGTTAAAGATAGTGTTTGCAAACGAGAACACAAAGGACATGATTCTAACAAAGAAAAACCACCTGCGACGTGTGGGAGAATTCAAAAAAGTATTCCTCCAGAGGGACATGACGAGAGAGGAGAGGGCCATGGCAGCAGAAGCAAGGAAGAAGCGCAAGGTGAGAGGGGAAAACCAGGAATCCACAGCTCCCAACACATCACCCCCAGAGGCGAGGGGGAAACCCACAATCAGCTACCCAGTAACATCAGTGGGGAGGGCAACCCCACCACCCTCCTCTGCATAGAAAACCCCCCTTTCCTTCCTGTCCTACCGCCCCTTTCACCCCATACCCTCCCTGTCCCTCCCCCTTCACTTGACCCCCACCCCTCATCCCAGTATCCTCTGCAACCCTGGTATCCACCTCACAAATCCTCACACTCGTGGCACAGCTTCTTCCACCAGCAGAACACTCACCAAGGAGGGGATTTGAGAAGGGAGAGAAGAAAGTAAGCCTCAAGGCAATGTACACTAACATTGATGGGATTACAAATAAAGCAAATGAACTTGGAGAATGGGTACTAGAGGTAAACTCAGACATAATAGCTCTCACAGAAACAAAGCTGACGAAAACAATAACAAATGCAGTGTTCCCACAGGACTATTATGTTATGAGGAAAGAGAAAGAAAGAAGAGGTGCTGGTGGTGTAGCCCTGCTGGCAGGAAAAGGCTGGGATTTTGAGGAGTTGGTTGTTCAGGGATGTGAAGGTTTCAGTGACTACATAATAGGAACAATAACAACTGGAGGGCAAAAAATTATAGTCGTAGTCATATAACATCCAGCACCAAATGACAAAAGACCCAGACAGGAATATGATAGAAACAATATGGCCACCATAAACATAATAGAGAGAGCAGCTTCTGTTGCTAGCAGGAATGGATCTGGACTACTAATCATGAGAGACTTCAACCATGAGAAGATAAATTGGGAGAACGGAGACCCGCATGGAGGACCAGAAACATGGAGAGCTAAGCTGCTGGACGAGGCAACAAGAAACTTTCTAAGCCAGCACATCAAGGATCCTACAAGAATGAGAGGAGAAGATGAACCAGCAATGCTTGATCTGATATTACCTTAAATGAGTGGGATATAAAGGAAGACAAGATGCAAGCACCCATGGGAATGAGTGATCACAGTTTATTGAACTTTGAGTACCTGGTAGAGCTAGGAATTATCCCCCCCAAAAAAGAACTAGGAAACAAAAGGCTGGCATACCGAAAGGGAAATTCTGAGGAGATGAGAAGCTTCCTGAGGGAAATACCTTGGGACACAGACCTCAGGGCTGAGTCTGTACAAGATATGATGGACTATATCACCCAAAAGGGTCAGGAGGCAGTAAGCAGATACATCCTGGCCCAAAAGGAAAAATCCGAGAAGCAAAAGAAGAATCCATGGTAAAATAGGGCATGTATGGAAGCAAAGAAACTGAACAAAAGGGCGTGGAGGAACTTCCGGAATAACAGAACACCAGAAAGCAGAGAGAGATACCAGAGAACCAGGAATGAGTATGTCAGGGTGAGAAGAGAAGCAGAGAAAAGTTATGAAAATGATATAGCAAACAAAGCCATGACCGAACCAAAGCTACTTCACAGTCACATCAGAAGGAAAACAACAGTGAAAGAACAGGTTGTGAAACTTAGAACAGGCGAGGACAGGTATACAGAGAATGACAAAGAGGTGTGTGATGAACTCAACAAGAGGTTCCAACAGGTCTTCACAACAGAACAAGGTGAGGTCACTGTGCTAGGAGAAAGGGAAGTAAACCAGGCGGCCTTGGAAGAGTTCGAAATTACGAAAGAGAAGGTCAAGAGACACCTGCTGGATCCGGATGTTAGAAAGGCTCTTGGTTCAGACGGGATCTGGCCATGGGTACTGAAAGAGTGTGCAGAGGCACTATCTTTAACACACGGTCTCGGTCTTTTTTGTACCGACCTTACCTGAAAACCTTCTCAATGCTATGCTCAGCCCCTTCCATGTCTAGTGCCTTCAGTATTTCATTCACTGCAGCTTTGTCCTTATCATTCCACTCTTTCCTATTAGAGCCTTCCTGCTCTTTAATACCCACAGCTACCACTGCTCGTTTCCTTTCCAGCAGCTGGCTAGTGGAGTGTGCCGCTTCCTGTGAGGTAGCTGCTTTCAGTGCCAACTGTGAGGGAATCTAGATTCCCTCTGCTAGTTTTCCTAGTTTCTAGATTAGGCTAGTCGCTTTAGGGACTCTAGAAACTGAAGCTTTCAAACTAACATATACTTGTGGGGTGTTGGATGAAAGCTCTTGCTATGGACTATCATTTGTGAGTAGTCAGAATTCTGTGATTGCTCTGTAGAGAGAATTACAGAGATTTTCCTGTTCTGTGAAATAGGATGGGAGTTGAGTGTGAAGTGGTGTAGGGAGCTACTTAAGTTTCCCAACGGTTGTACAGGGGGGGGAGGGAAAGTAAGGTGACCGTTGCCTCCCACCCCCCCCCCCCCCCACCATGTGAGACGGTGCGCCCCTGTCTTTAGGCCTCCCCCTCCTTGTGACGTCATGGGAAGCCTGAGGGTGAGTGAGGCCTGTGATTGGGGTAGGCATGTCTGCTCCAAGCTGTGTTTTGGCGCGAACAGCTGTGATTGGTAGTGGCACGAGGGAACAGTGCCTGCTTCCTGCTGATTGGTCAAGACAAAGTAGGGGAGGAGGTATGGGCATTTTGAGTTTCCTTAGCCCGCGAAATCGTCAGTTTCAGCTGGGTAGCAGGTGGACGAGGACGTATCTGGGTGGAGGGGGGGGAGTCTCACCCCCCCTCCACCCCGGTTATTCGCGGACGTTACCGTGTTCTCCAGCAGGGATGGTACTCCTGCCATCCCGGGTTGTGTCTAGGCCCAATTTTCGTGAAATTTGGGGCCGATGAGGTACGGAAGGACCAGTAAAATAGCCTCAGAGACAGTGGGCACCCATGAGGCAGCTGGCAGAGCCTCATGGTGTAACAGGTGGTTCAAATAACCTGTCTAGTGTTGATGGACAATTGGCGGAATACGGACAGGGCCTCCTAGTGTAATTGTGGTGAGATTACAGGCCCCTGTTGGACTTTGAATTCCGCCAGGCGGCGTCAGTGTGGGGACGCCGCCGGCCATTGTCACCCCAGTATAGAGCAAGGCAGGCTCTGGTTTGATGGGGTTGTTGGTGATTCCCCATCCACGTGTGTATGCCCAGTCTGGCCACCCACCCGCCCGCCCGCCCGGTCGGGCCACCCACCTGCCCAGTTGGGCCACCCACCCGCTTGCCCGCGCGCCGGCTACCCCAGGCCACCCGCGCGCCGGCTACCCCCCCTCTCAGCTCGGGAGGGGCGCTGTGGGCCACGCGGTGGCCACATGCCTTGGCCACCCCCTTGGGCCACTTGGCCACATTCCCGGGACAGCCTAGGGCCACATCTTGTCAACGCACGAGGAGCAAGCTAAGTGTTGACAGCCCGAGAGGTAGTGACCTGGGAAATGAGTGAAATGTGAGGAAAACTTGAGTACAATAGCCAGTGTAACTGTGTCTCAGTATTAGGGGAAATTCACGGTAAAGCTGTGTTGTCCCATAGCCCCGCCAGGCTAGGGAAGCAGCTGAGAGACAGCTCTCTGTAGCACGTCCAGGTGACTGGTAGGGCAGTACCTGGAGATAGATGTTGTACACGACCACACTGTAGTTATATATATATATATATATATATATATATATATATATATATATATATATATATATATATATATATATATATATATATATGTGTGTGTAGACTGACTCGAGTATGTAACCAGTCAGTGTAGAGATTTACCATATAAATGATCCGGTTGTCGATTCTATATAGTCGGTCAGACTAGATTAGTGCGATGGAGTACCAGCATGAATAATTATAATCATTATGTTGCAGGGATGTCAGTGGATACCCTGAGGTCTGTATAGTTAGAGTTACATTTACCTGATGATATAATTTTCATTGATTATGTGAATGCCATTTCTATGTGTTCATTTGCATGTTATATGTACTGTGTTGTGTGGTGAGTCAGTAGATGTGATTGCTGACTGATTGCCTAATGATGTCATTAGCATGTGGGGTATGCTGACGGCATCATTATGTTGCAGGTTTGTGCAGTGTTGTTATCAGTTTATAGGATATTGCTGCCCTGGGAGCTGTGTTGAGGGTTAAGGGACCTCTAGGATTATTCAGGAGAACTCACAGTACTTAATGAGAGCAGGCAGTTGATTGGTTGATTGCCTTGCTGAGGTAAGTGTGTGCTCACAGTAGTCCTTTGCAACGGTTGCAAGATAAGGGGGAGAGTGATATTGGTATACTCTTGTTGTTGCACAGCCGTGTGTCATTACTGTGTGGGCACAGTAATTAACAAGTTGCAGTAGCCGCAACCGTATGTGGGCAGTGCATTTGTGTTGTTGCATGCCATTGTAGTGTGACCTATGTAACACTGGGGTTACTTTGTTTCTTTAAGTTGTGTTGAGGACTTAAGGATTCCGTGAGTTAATAATTGGGGAATTAACTGGAAATAGGGTGCACACTTATTGTGGAGTGAGTGAGGGCTGTTATGTGAGAGAACAGCATTGAGCTTGAGTGAGATACGTCTCGGGAGTAATTAACTGTCCGTGTGACAACTAATTGACCACTCTAGCTAATTATGTAATTAGCCTTCTCATCATGAATTCACGTAGTGGAAGAGGATCTGTCAGAGTCTGTCAGTATTTGTGTTAACGTAATTTGCTCGAGACTAATTACCTTTCTGGGGTATAGCAATTAGTGGCTCATGTTAATTAGTGGAGTAATTAACGTCTGAGAGCTCAGATGACCCGGTAAAGCGAGGTCATGGAGCTAGCATAAATCGTTGTATTAATCATATCCTGTCTGATGACAGTGGATTAATGGCACTCTTGTTAATTAAGGTAATTAACTCCTTTCTCGTGAATTCACAGTGTTTGATGAGAACTGCTTAGGCAGTGCGGAGTGAGACGTATTTATGGATGATTAATTATCGATCCTGGTGGCAGTTAATTAATTGCTCGGAGTTAATAAGGGTAATTACCACTTACTAGTAATTTTTTTGACACAGACTGTTGAGAAGCTACCAAGTTAGGGTAGGCTTAGTTAACGTAACTCAATGGGGATGTAATTAGTGGTCCGTTTGACATTAATTAAGAATTACTCACTGAATACTTGCTAAGAGTCAAGTGTGATGTAATATAAGTTTGAGTTATTGTTTACAAGAGAGACAAGTGTTAAAGATTAACGTAGAGTATCATCATGTTGTTGTCTAGTGTGAGACAATTGTTTGTGATTACCGTAGTACTTTGTTGCTGACTGCTGCGATCAGTCAATTAACGTAATTAATCACTTAAGGCAATTTCTTTTGGTTGTCGTCTGGTGACGAGAGTAGAGTAATCTACTAATCTGTGGAGCTGTGTCCCAGAATCCCGCCTTGCCTGTCTTTGTTCACTGTTTACAGTGCAACTCCTTGTAGGGAGTTGCAAAGAGTGTTCACACTGGGTTGTGATAGGGGGAGTCACTGTTGGACTACCCGCCTAGTTACGTGGGTCTCTCCTGGGGGGCGGGAGGACCCCTAAGCTTGTGATTATAGTAGCTGTCATGGAAACCGAGACACTATTGATTGCATGCTTGTGTCTTCAGTGGATATCCTTCATTTGTTCAGTTAGTTCATGTTGTCACCCCGAAGTGTCAGCAAGATGGAGCCTGCTGTCACTTCTCGAGGGGCTGTTGAATAGCTGTGTTGCAAATGCCACTTGATGTACAATAACGTAACCATTCGCTGTGGTGTAACTTAGTCTGTGATATTTTTCTTTTATTTGCAATATTGCGTCATCAGTGGGCACACCTGTGTTCAGGTTAGTTCAGCATGCAGCCTCACAGCAAGGGTTGCTATTTAGCTGTTTGTTATCGTGCCACTGGATAGACATTAACGTAACGTAAACTCGGTAATGTAAAGTTAGTCTCTTGTTATTAATAAATTGTTATGTTATAGAAAACGTTCTTTGATGTCAATTCTTCAACCATATTATTCCACCATATTTCTGCTTATTACGATTAAATGTTGATGTGATCTTGATATGACGGCTGTTCTTGGGAATTCGAATTCCAATTCATAGCGCCACATCAAATATAAATATTTGATTGTGAGAACCCGTCCGTTACCCTTTATTAGTTTTAACGTCCTGTTTAACTAGGAGGAGCCAGCGGCCTATTGTGGACAGGTTTTCACCCTTAGTGGTGGAGGCCTGGCGGTTTGCTCCCGCTTTTCCTTTTTCTATTGGACTCATGCTTAACTGCCGTGAGCAGCCTTTAAACTTGTAGTCCACCTCCTAAGGGAGGTAGGCGTAGAAAAAATCTCACAGCTACCTCCATCACTGCAGACAATACTTCAGAGTTGTTGTTTTTTTAGGATTTCCACAAATGTTGCTTTTATTGTAGCATTCTCTTCCAAAATACTATTACCAACTTCTCCCTGGGTGGTTATCTGAGTCTCAGCATCGATACTGTTCTCTTTTAGAGTTCTAATCTCCTCCTTTGCTGCTGTCAGCTCTCTTTTTAGGTTGCTTATTTCCTTCTTCATTTCCTGCATCATTTCCTGTATCTCACACTTGATGTCCTCCAGAAACTGGGCGAACATTTCCTTCAATTCGTCAACAGGAACTTTTCCCTGTTCCCCTGTTGCCTCTGGCTGTCATGCTTGACCCTGTTCTTTGTGGTGCCATGATAGGATTTGTCAGAAGGGCAGAGCGGGATGGGGGAGAGAGAGATAGAGAGAGAGAGAGAGAGAGAAAGATAAAGATAGAGAGAAAGAGACAGAGAGAGAGAGAGATAAAAAGAGAGGGAGAGGGAGAGAAAGAGAGAGAGAGAGAGAGAGAGAGAGAGAGAGAGAGAGAGAGAGAGAGAGAGAGAGAGAGAGAGAGAGAGAGAGAGAGAGAGAGAGAGAGAGAGAGAGAGAGAGAGAGAGAGAGAGAGAGAGAGAGAAAGAGAGAGAGAGAGGGGGAGAGTATGTGTAAGGGGCATGAAGGGGATTGGGGGGTTGGGGGGCGGTGGCTGCGACCAGGTCAGGTCAGGTCAGATGGGGGGGTAAGAGAGGAGGTGGGTATAGTGGGGTCTTGCCTCTTTCCACAAAAGGTGTTAATTCTTTGGTGTGTGTGTGGAAGCTTAGTGATCTAGATGATGGTGTGTGTGTGGAAGCTTAGTGATCTTGATGAGGGTGTGTGTGTGTGTGGAAACTTAGTCATCTAGATGAAGGTGTGTGTGTGTGTGTGCGTTTGTGGAAGCTTAGTGATCTAGATGAGGGTGTGTGTGTGTGGAAGCTTAGTAATCTAGATGAGGGTGAGTGTGTGTGTGAAAGCTTAGTGATCTAGATGAGAGTGTGTGTGTGTGGAAGCTTAGTAATCTAGATGAGGGTGTGTGTGTGTGGAAGCTTAGTGATCTAGATGAGAGTGTGTGTGTGGAAGCTTAGTAATCTAGATGAGGGTGCGTGTGTGTGGAAGCTTAGTGATCTAGATGAGAGTGTGTGTGTGGAAGCTTAGTGATCTAGATGAGTGTGTGTGTGTGGAAGCTTAGTGATCTAGATGAGGGTGTGTGTGTGTGTGTGTGTGTACTCACCTATTTGTGCTTGCAGGATCGAGCATTGACTCTTGGATCCCGCCTTTCCTGCTTTCGGTTGTTTACAGCAATGACTCCTGTCCCATTTCCCTATCATATCTAGTTTTAAAAATATGACTAGTATTTGCTTCCACAACTTGTTTCCCAAGTGCATTCCATTTTTCCACTTCTCTCACGCTAAAAGAATACATCCTAACATCTCTGTGACTCATCTGAGTTTCCAGTTTCCACCCATGTCCCCTCGTTCTGTTATTATTACGTGTGAACATTTCATCTATTTCAACTTTGTCAATTTCCCTGAGAATTTTATATGTCCCTATCATATCTCCTCTCTCCCTTCTTTTCTCTAGTGTCGTAAAATTCAGTTTCTTCAGACGCTTTTCATATCCCATCCCTCGTAACTCTGGGACAAGCCTCGTCGCAAACCTCTGAACCTTCTCCAGTTTCTTTATGTGTTTCTTCAGGTGGGGGCTCTATGATGGCGCGACATACTCTAAGACGGGTCTCACGTAGGCAGTGTAAAGCGCCCTAAAAGCCTCCTCATTTAGGTTTCTGAATGAAGTTCTAATTTTCGCCAGTGTAGAGTACGCTGCTGTCGTTATCCTATTTATATGTGCCTCAGGAGTTAGATTAGGTGTCACATCCACTTCCAGGTCTCTTTCTCGAATCGTTACAGGTAGGCATTGTGTACTGTCCCTTTGGTCTCCTATCACCTGATCCCATTTCCATAACATTACATTTACTGGTGTTAAGCTCTAGTAGCCATTTCCCTGACCATCTCTGCAACCAGTTTAAGTCCTCTTGGAGGATCCTACAATCTTCGTCTGCCACAACTCTTCTCATTAATTTTGCGTCATCCGCAATCATTGACATGTATGATTCCACTCCTGTAAACATATCATTTACGTAAATTAGAAAGAGGATTGGTCCCAGCACCGATCCTTGAGATACTCCACTTGTTACTGTTCGCCAGTCCGACTTCTCGCCCCCTTACCATTACCCTCTGGCTCCTTCCTGTTAGGTAGTTCTTCACCCATACTAGGGCCTTTCCGCTTACTCCTGCCTGCCTCTCAAGTTTGTAGAGCAGTCTCATGTGCGGTACTGTGTCAAAGGCCTTTTGGCAGTCAAGAAATATGCAGTCTGCCCAGCCTTCTCTGTCCTGCCTTATTCTTGTTACTTTATCATAGAATTCTAAAAGGTTTGTTAGGCATGATTTCCCTGTCCAAAACCCATGTTGGTGCTTGTTTACAAACCCAATGCTCTCCAGGTGCTCAACAAGTCTTAGCCTAATTATTCTTTCAAGTATTTTGCAGGGGATGCTTGTCAGTGATACGGGTCTGTAGTTAAGTGCCTCCTCCCTATTACCTTTCTTGAAAATCGGTACGACATTTGCCTCATTCCAGCAACTGGGCAATTCTCCCGACATAAGTGACTCATTAAAGATCATTGCCAGAGGCACGCTGAGAGCCTGCACTGCCTCTTTAAGTATCCAAGGTGATATTTTGTCTGGTCCAACTGCTTTATTTGCATCCAGTGTTGTCAACTGTTTCATTACCTCCTCTGCTGTCACCTCTATATCTGATAGTCTTTCATCTAGGGTAATCGCTTCTAACAATGGGAGCTGCTCAGGCTCGGTTGTGAACACTCCATGGAAATTTGCATTCAGTACCTCGCAGATTTCCTTGTCGCTTTCTGTATATGCCCCTTCTGTTTTCCTCAGTCATGTAACTTGGTCAGTTACCGACATCTTCCTTCTTATATGGCTTTGTAGTAATTTAGGTTGCTTTTTCGCTTTGACTGCAATATCATTCTCATAATTTATTTCCGACACTCGTCTTATGTTAATGTAATCATTCCTAGCTCTGTTACATCTAATCCTGTTGTCCTCTGTCCTTTGTCTTCTGTACTTCCTCCATTCCCTCCTGCTTCTCACCTTTGCTTCCTGACACTGTCTATTAAACCATGGGTTATTATATTCCCTCCTGCTTTTTTCCTTTAGTGTTGGAATAAATCTCTCTTCAGCCTCCTTGCATTTCAATGTGACTTGGTTCATCATACCTTGCACTGTTTTTCCTCTAAGTTCTTCCTCCCACTGCACTTCTCCCAGGTAGTCCCTTATCCTTCTGTTGTCCCTTTTTCTGTAATCAAGTCTCCTTTCCCGGACCTCTTGTCCTTTGGTCACAATTTTAAGCTCCATCATGTAGTCAAAGACTAGGACACAATGGTCACTGGCTCCTAGTGGTATTTCATGTTCCAACTGCTCGATGTCTTCTACGTTCTGGGTGAAAATAAGATCTAATAGGCTGGGCGTATCCCCTCCTCTTTCCCAAGTATCTTCCTTCACATGCTGTGTTAGGAAATTCCTGTCAATAACGTCTACCAGCTTCGCTCCCCAGGTCTCCTCCCCGCCATGGGGATTCCTCGTTTCCCAATCTATCTCTCCATGATTTAGGTCCTCCATGACCAGCAGCTTCGCTCTCATTCTATGCGCTATAGTTGCTGCCCTCTGCAGTTCATCTATACATGTCTTGTTGCTGTCCTCGTACTACTGCCGGGGCCTTCTACTGTTTGGTGGGGGATTGTAGAGTATCAAGATTACAATCTTCTTCCCATCCACTGTCAGAGTTCCATGTATGAAGCTCGTACTTTCATTGGTACCCGGATTTTCCAGCTCATCAAACTTCCATTTCCGCTTTATTAGGAGTGCCACTCCTCCTCCCTCCCTGTCTCTGTGTCCTTTCTTTTTTTATCACCTGGTACCCCTCTGGAAAGATTGCATCCGAGATCATGCCATTTATTTTAGTTTCCACTATTGCCACTATGTCTGGGTCTGCCTCACTAACTCTTTCTTTTATCTCTTCTGCTTTATTGGCTACCCCATCAGCATTGGTGTATCAAACCTTGAGACTCTTCTTGGAAACTCGGGTGTCAGAGTTCCCCCTTTCACCGGGGGTCTGGGGGGGATTGGGGGGCGAGTGGGGGCTGTGGGGGTGAATGGGGGGGTGCTAGGGGGTGCCTGGGAGTGCCTGGTAGGCGAATGGGGTCTGGACATCTCTGGGGGTAGGAAGGGCATAATGGGTCTGAAAGTTAAGGGTCTGAATAGTAAAGGGGGGTTGAGAAATAAAGTGAGACTGAGAGTCAGATAGAGGTTGAGAGGTTGGGGGGGGGGGGAGAGGGATATTGAGGGCAGAGGGCTGAGAGGAGAATGGAGCCTGGGTGCTGGGAATGGAAGAGAGGGTGTATTAGTTAGGGGGGAATCGGGGGTAGGTGGGGGTTTTGTGGTAGAAGAGGGGAAGAGGGAGATGAGGGAAGGTGTTAGGGGGTCACAAGGTGAGGTTACCTTACCTTACCTTGAGGTTACCTTGAGGTGCTTCCGGGGCTTAGCGTCCCCGCGGCCCGGTCGTCGACCAGGCCTCCTGGTTGCCGGACTGATCAACCAGGCTGTTGGACGCGGCTGCTCGCAGCCTGACGTATGAGTCACAGCCTGGTTGATCAGGTATCCTTTGGAGGTGCTTATCCAGTTCTCTCTTGAACACTGTGAGGGGTCGGCCAGTTATGCCCCTTATGTGTAGTGGAAGCGTGTTGAACAGTCTCAGGCCTTTTATGTTGATAGAGTTCTCTCTCAGAGTACCAGTTGCACCTCTGTTTTTCAACGGGGGTATTCTGCACATCCTGCAATGTCTTCTGGTCTCATGTGATGTTATTTCTGTGTGCTGGTTTGGGACCAGCCCCTCTAATATTTTCCACGTGTAAATTATTATGTACCTCTCCCGCCTGCGCTCAAGGGAGTACAGTTTTAGGCTCTTTAGTCGGTCCCAATAGTTTAGATGTTTTACTGAGTGGATTCTAGCAGTAAAGGATCTCTGCACGCTCTCCAGGTCAGCAATTTCTCCAGCTTTGAAAGGTGCTGTCATTGTGCAGCAGTACTCCACTCTAGAGAGCACAAGCGTTTTGAAAAGTATCATCATCGGTATAGCATCTCTAGTGTGAAAAGTTCTTGTTATCCAACCTGTCATTTTTCTTGCAGTTGTGACGGCTACTTTATTGTGTTCTTTAAAGGTAAGGTCTTCCGACATGAGTACACCCAGATCCTTTATATTGCCTTTTCGTTCTATGTTATGATTTGCCTGAGTTTTGTACGTGGTTTCCGTTTTTATATTTTCATTTTTTCCATAGCGCATGAGCTGGAACTTATCTTCGTTAAACACCATATTATTTTCTGTAGCCCATAGAAAGACCTGATCTACATCTGACTGGAGGTTCGCCGTGTCCTCTATGTTGCCTACTCTCATGAAGATCCTAGTGTAATCTGCAAAGGATGATACAGTGCTATAGGTTGTGTTCTTGTCTATGTCCGATATGAGGATGAGAAAAAATACTGGAGCAAGCACAGTACCCTGGGGGACTGAGCTCTTCACGGTTGATGGGCTGGATTTTATTTTGTTGACTATTACACATTGGGTTCTGTTGGTCAGGAAATTGTAGATCCATCTGCCTATTTTTCCGGTAATTCCTTTTGAACGCATTTTATGTGCAATAATACCATGGTCACATTTATCAAAAGCTTTTGCGAAATCTGTGTAAATTACATCAGCGTTTTGTTTGTCTTCCATAGCATCTAATGCCATATCATAGTGGTCCAGCAACTGCGACAGGCAAGAGCGCCCTGTTCTGAAACCATGTTGTCCGAGGTTATGGAGATGCTGTGACTCCATGTATTTTGTGATCTTACTTCTTAGCACTCTCTCAAAATTTTTTATGATGTGCGATGTTAGTGCTATCGGTCTGTAATTTTTTGCCTCTGCCTTATTTCCTCCTTTATGAAGTGGTGCTATCTCTGCTGTTTTTAGTATATCAGGAATAACGCCAGTATCTAGGCTTTGTCTCCACAGAATGTGGAGGGCCTGCAATAGGGTTTTTTTCAGTTCTTTATGAATATGGAGTTCCAAGAATCAGGGCCTGATGCACAGTGCATAGGCATAATGTTTATGGCTTCTTCAAAATCCATTGGGGATACGGTGACGTCTGATATATGATTTGATGTTGGTATCGTATCCATGAAAAATTCATTTGGGTTATCAATCTTTAGTGTGTTTAATGGCTCGCTGAAAACAGAGTCGTACTGCGTCCTCAGTAGCTGGCTCATTTCTTTGTTGTCATCGGTGAAAGTTCCATCTCCCTTTCGCAGGGGCCCGATACTAGATGTGGTTTTAGATCTTGATTTTGCATAGGAGAAAAAATATTTTGGATTTCTTTCTATTTCACTGATGGCCTTTTGCTCTATTGGCCTCTCCTGCGTTTTGTATGATTCTTGTAGCTTCCGTTCAATTGTTTCTATTTCTCTACCTAACCTTCTTCGCCGTTCTTGAGATAGGGTGCGACTCTCAGGTTGTTCCGCAATTCGTTTTCTTCGCCTATATAGGGAACGACGTTCCCGTTCCAATCTGCATCTCTTCCTCTTTTTTCTTAGAGGTATGCAGTTTGAACATATTTCTAGTGCTACTGAGCGTATTTTTTCCAGGCACTGGTTCAGGTTTGCATTTTCTAGCTGTTCTTCCCAGTTTATTTCTGTGAAGTCCCGGTTTATTTGCTCCCAGTTTATCTGTTTATTATTGAATTTGAATTTGCTGAAATCTCCTCCACCGGGAATCTGGACTGGTTTTGAAGGTCTACTCCCCATGGTTGTCATAACTTCAATTAAGTTGTGATCTGAGTAACAGGTATTTGTAATCATTATGTTCCTGATCAATTCATCATTATTAGTGAAAATGAGGTCCAGCGTCCTTCCTAGTTGGTTCTACTATTTGCTGGTTTAAGGCAAACCTGTCGCACATCCGTAGCAGGTCATTTGCATGTGCCTGTTCATTTAGGCTACTTCCTGGTATTCTTTCTGATATTACTGTATTAGCCAGGTGCTTCCATTTCAGGCGCCGTAGGTTGAAGTCCCCAAGCAGGATGATGTTCGGAGCTGGATTTGTGAGGTTTTCCAAGCAGTGTTCCATTTTCATTAGTTGGTCTTTAAACTGCTGAGGGTTTGCCTCCGGTGACTTATATACAAGGACAATAACTACATTTAGGATCTCTGTTTTGATTATCAGCACTTCCACCATATCATTTGAGGTGTTTAGCAGCTCAGTACAGATGAGTGTGTCTTTGATGTAGAGGCTGACCCCACCCTGAAGCCGGTGTTTCCAATCACATCTGAAAAGATTGTACTCTGAGATCCATATTTCACCATCATGGTAGTCCTTTGTGTGGGTTTCTGTTAGGGCTGCAAGCACTGCATTTGCCTCATGAAGGAGACCATCAATAAAGTGAATTTTGTTGGATTTGCGTGTTTTTATACCCTGGATGTTGGCAAATATAAATGATGTTATCGTGTTAGTGGAAGTGCTGGAAGCCTTACTTGGTGTTAATATCTAAGGCTCTGGTAAGGAGGCCAATGTGTTTGCTTCCAGGGAGTGTCGTTTTGGAAGTGATTCGTCCAGTTTTGGTAGTAGGACGGGTGTTGTCTGGTGTAGTACCTGTGTGCTTGTTGATAATTAGAATTCCAGTCTTGTGGGTATCTCCGTTCCCCTCTGTAATCCTGTAGTGGTTCCATCTGACTGTTCCTCTCTCTTATATTTACTACTCTGTTTCTGCCTTCCTCTAAAAAATTTCCAGCAGTGTCATATTGATCTTCCCGTCTATAACGCTCTATAACATGAGGGGGTTAAATGTGGGCTGGAGGTGCATAGGAGGGGTGAGGGTTGGGTGGGGTTTGGGGGTGAGTGTAAGAGGGGTGCAGTGGAAGCTGGGATGGAGTAGATGGAATTGGAGGCAATGGGGTAGAAGGGGCAGGGGTGTAGGAAGGGGTAATAGGGGAGGGGGGATGGGAAGGTGGGTTTGGGGAGGACATGGCTTGACCCACTGGGGTCGTTGACAGGTGTGATGTAGCAGGGGCAGGGGAATCGTTGGGGAGGTGCAAATGTGGAAGGGACAGGGGAGTTTTGGGGTGATGAAGCAGGGGGGTTTTGGGGGGCTGAGGCAGGGGGGAGGTATAGGAGGGCTGAGTTGGGGAGGATGCGACCTGGGAGGTGGCCTGGGAGGTGACCTGGGAGGTGACCTAGGATGTGACCTGGGAGGTGAGACTACCTGAGAGGCTAGTTCGGTGTCATGCTTGCCATCTATTCTTGTGAGCTATTTGCTCATCTTTCGTTATATACCTCTCTATAAACACATTGTAATGGGTTTCACTTCCTCTGAGTAAATGCTTGTTCCTCATTATGTACTCCACAGCCTCCTCATTGGAGAATTGCACCAGAACCGGTCTATTCTTGGTACAATTGTAAGGTCTAACCCGCCGGCTGATATCCACCTCGTGTTCTGCCATTCCTGCTCAAATACATCTCAATATCTCATGCAATTCATATTTTTCCGTCTCTATTCTCTCTTGTCTTGTTGGTGCTCCAGATTCGAATAATCCATGTATTATAATAGACCGTCTCCTCAGTAATTCATTGTCATGCTGGTAGCCTGTCCCCTGGGGATTCTCCATCCCAACTGCATTCACTAACCCATCCCCCACTAATCCTCTGTCCTTAGCCATGCTGTTAATCCTTCCTAATTCGTTTGTGATCCGAGCACATTCCCTCTCCCAGTCCTCTCTTCCCTTCCTAATCTCTTCCTGAATATAGAGCATAAGTTCTTGTTTCTGCCTCTCTACCGCACCCTGTATTTGCTGAAGTAACTCTCTTTTAATCCCTTGAATTAGATCCTCCATCCAATCACTCCTTCTCTCTGCAAATTTCCCTCTTAATTTGTCTATAAATCTGTCCTCCTCCTCATCCCTGCTGGTGATTGACCTTGAACCCCTTCCTGATCTTGTCATTGCAGTAACAACCTAGCCAAAAAGGCGCTCCTCAATACCTTGCACAATCTGCAGCACAAATAGGCTAGAAAGTACTCCATGCGGCTGGTCAAAATGTGAGGTCGCTGCATCCCGCGTCACAGCTGGTGAGGTCACTAGTGGTGAGGTCACTCCGGCTCCATAATTTGGGCTCCACAATTTCACAATACCACGATGTATTCAACACTTATTTTCAGTGGTGCTGTTTCTACTGTTTTTCTTCACTTTCTTGTTGTTTGAGTGAGCTTACTAGTTATTCAATCACTCATATACACTCATATACGCATATACACTGATTATTCCCCCCAATTCACTAGCTACGCAAGAGCTTCCCAGACCCTTCTGACCTCCGCGGCTGTCTAACCTCCAACCTGTCCGACCTGTCTGACCTGTGTGCGTGTGTGTGTGTGTGTCTGAAGCTTAATGATCTAGATGAGGGTGTGTGTGTGTGTGTGTGTGGAAGCTTAGTGACCAAGATGAGGGTATGTGTGTGTGTGTTTAGAAGCTCAGTGATCTAGATGCGAGTGTGTGTGTGTGGAATCTTAGTAATCTAGATGAGGGTGTGTGTGTTTGTGGAAGCTTAGTGATCTAGATGAGTGTGTGTGTGTGTGTGTGAGTGTGGAAGGTTAGTGATCTAGATGAGGGTGTGTGTGTGTGTGTGGAAGCTTAGTGATCTAGATGAGGGTGTGTGTGTGGAAGCTTAGAGAGCTAGATGAAGGTGTGTGTGTTTGTGGAAACTTAGTGATCTAGATGAGTGAGTGTGTGTGTGTGTGTGTGTGTGTGTGGAAGCTTAGAGATCTAGATGAGGGTGTGTGTGTGGAAGCTAACTGATCTAGATGAGGGTGTGTGTGTGTGTACTCACCTAGTTGCACTCACCTAGTTGTGTTTGCGGGGGTTGAGCTCTGGCTCTTTGGTCCCGCCTCTCAACCGTCAATCAACAGGTGTACAGGTTCTCGAGCCTATTGGGCTCTATCATATCTACACTAGAAACTGTGTATGGAGTCAGCCTCCACCACATTACTTCCTAATGCATTCCATTTGTCAACCACTCTGACATTAAAAAAGTTTTTCTAATATCTCTGTGGCTCATTTGGGCACTCAGTTTCCACCTGTGTTCCCTTGTGCGTGTTCCCCTTGTGTTAAATAGACTGTCTTTATCTACCCTATCAATTCTCTTCAGAATCTTGAATGTGGTGATCATGTCCCCCCTAACTCTTCTGTCTTCCAGCGAAGTGAGGTTTAATTCCCGTAGTCTCTCCTCGTAGCTCATACCTCTCAGCTCGGGTACTAGTCTGGTGGCAAACCTTTGAACCTTTTCCAGTTTAGTCTTATCCTTGACTAGATATGGACTCCATGCTGGAGCTGCATACTCCACGATTGGCCTTACATATGTGGTATACAAAGTTCTTAATGATTCTTTACACAAGTTTCTGAATGACGTTTGTATGTTGGCCAGTCTGGCATATGCCGCTGATGTTATCCGCTTGATATGTGCTGCAGGAGACAGGTCTGGCGTGATATCAACCCCCAAGTCTTTTTCCTTCTCTGACTCCTGAAGAATTTCCTCTCCCAGATGATACCTTGTATCTGGCCTCCTGCTCCCTACACCTATCTTCATTGTATTACATTTGGTTGGGTTAAACTCTAACAACCATTTGTTCGACCATTCCTTCAGCTTGGCTAGGTCTTCTTGAAGCCTCAAACAGTCCTCTTCTGTTTTAATCCTTCTCATAATTTTAGCATCGTCCGCAAACATTGAGAGAAATGAATCGATATCCTCTGGGAGATCATTTACATATATCAGAAACAAGATAGGACCGAGTACAGAGCCCTGTGGGACTCCACTGGTGACTTCACGCCAATCTGAGGTCTCACCCCTTACCGTAACTCTCTGCTTCCTATTGCTTAGATACTCCCTTATCCACTGGAGCCCCTTACAAGCTACACCTACCTATCTCTCCAGCTTATGTACCAGCCTCTTATGCGGTACTGTGTCAAAGGCTTTCCGACAATCCAAGAAAATGCAGTCCGCCCAGCCCTCTCTTTCTTGCTTAATCTTTGTCACCTGATCGTAGAATTCTATCAAGCCTGTAAGGCAAGATTTACCCTCCCTGAACCCATGTTGGCGATTTGTCATGAAGTCCCTTCTCTCCAGATGTGTTACCAGGTTTTTTCTCACGATCTTCTCCATCACCTGGCATTGTATACAAGTCAAGGACACTGGCCTGTAGTTCAATGCCTCTTGCCTGTCACCCTTTTTGTATATTGGGACCACATTCGCCGTCTTCCATATTTCTGGTAGGTCTCCCGTCTCCAGTGACTTACTATACACTATGGAGAGTGGCAAGCAAAGTGCCTCTGCACACTCTTTCAGTATCCATGGTGAGATCCCATCTGGACCAACAGCCTTTCTAACATCCAGATCCAGCAGGTGTCTCATGACCTCCTCTATCGTAATTTCGAACTCTTCCAAGGCCGCCTGGTTTACCTCCCTTTCTCCTAGCACAGTGACCTCACCTTGTTCTATTGTGAAGACCTCCTGGAACCTCTTGTTGAGTTCTTCACACACCTCTCTGTCATTCTCTGTATACCTGTCCTCGTCTGTTCGAAGTTTCAATACCAGTTCTTTCACTGTTGTTTTCCTTCTGATGTGACTGTGGAGTAGCTTTGGTTCGGTCTTGGCTTTGTTTGCTATATCATTTTCAAAACATTTCTCTGCTTCTCTTCTCACTCTGACGTACTCATTCCTGGTTCTCTGGTATCTCTCTCTGCTTTCTGGTGTTCTGTTATTCCGGAAGTTCCTCCACACCCTTTTGTTCATTTTCTTCGCTTCCATACATGCCCTATTATACCATGGATTCTTCTGTTGCTTCTCGGATTTTTCCCTTTGGGCCGGGATGAACCTGTTTACTGCCTCCTGACACTTTTGGGTAACATAGTCCATCATACCCTGTACAGACTTATCTCTGAGGTCTGTGTCCCAAGGTATTTCACTTAGGTACTCAAAGTTCAATACACTGTGGTCACTCATTCCCATGGGCGCTTCCATCTTAACTTCTCTTATATCCCACTCATTTAGGGTCAATATCAAATCAAGCATTGCTGGTTCATCTTCTCCTCTCATTCTTGTTGGTTCTTTGATGTGCTGGCTTAGAAAGTTTCTTGTTGCCACGTCCAGCAGCTTAGCCCTTCATGTTTCTGGTCCTCCATGTGGGTCTCTGTTCTTCCAATCTATCTTCCCATGGTTTAAGTCTCCCATAATTAGTAGGCCAGATCCATTCCTGCTAGCAACAGAAGCTGCTCTTTCAATTATGTTAATGGTGGCCATGTTGTTTCAATCATATTCCTGTCTAGGTCTTCTGTCATTTGGTGGTGGATTATATATGACTACGACTATAATTTTTCCCTCCATTTGTTACGGTACCTGCTATGTAGTCACTGAAAACTTCGCAGCCCTGAATATCCATCTCCTCAAAATCCCAGCCTTTTCTTACCAGCAGAGCTACACCACCCCCACCTCTTCCTTCCCTCTCTTTCCTCATAACATAATAGTCCTGTGGGAACACTGTGTTTGTTATCGTTTTCGTGATCTTTGTTTCTGTGAGGGCTATTATGTCTGGGTTTTCCTCTAGTACCCGTTCTCCAAGCTCATTTGCTTTATTTGTAATTCCATCTATGTTAGTGTACATCGCTTTGAGGCTCACTTTCTTCTGTCTCTTCTCAAATCGCCTCCTTGGTGAGTGTTCTGCTGGTGGGGGAGGCTGTTCCATGGGTGTGAGGACCTGTGAGGTGTGAACAGGGTCTCAGAGGATACTGGGATGAGGGGCGGGGGATCCAGTGAAGGGGGAGGGACAGGGAGGGTATGGGGTGAAAGGGGAGGGAGGACGGGAAGGAAAGGGGGGGGGGAGGGAGGACTCGGGAGGAGGGGAGGGGTAGAAGGGTGGGGATTGGGTGTGGGGGGGAGGAAGATTTGGCTGAATATTTGAGTGGGAGCAGGGAGGGCTTGTGGTAGGGGGGTTTTCTATGCAGAGGAGGGAGGCGGGGTTGTCCTCCATTCTGGTGTTACTAGGTAGCTGGTTGTGGGTTCCCCCCTCACTTCTGGGGGTGTTGTGTTACGAGCTGTGACTTCCTGGTTCTCCCCTCTCGCCCTGTGCCTCTTCCTTGCTTCTGCCGCCACGGCTCTCTCCTCCCTTGTCATGTCCCTCTCGAGGAATACATTTTTTAATGTTCCCACGTTTTTCAGGGAGCTCTTCCTTGATAGGATCTTCTCCTTTGTGCTCTCGTTTGCAAACACTATCTTTATCATTCGGTCTCGGTCTTTGTTGTACCAACCTAGCCTGAAAACCTTCTCAATGCTATGCTCAGCCCCTTCCATGTCTAGTGCCATTAGTACTTCATTCACTGCTGCTTTGTCCTTGTCATTCCACTCTGTCCTATTAGAGCCTTTGTGTGTGTGTGTGTGTGGAAGCTTAGTTGGTACAACAAAGGTTGGTACAACAAAGACCGAGACCAACTCGCCCACCCTTGTTGTCCTCAGGGACCTGAGGGTATACTGCTACACCCTTGTTGTCCTCAGGGACCTGAAGGTATGCTGCTACACCCTTGTTGTCCTCAGGGACCTGAGGGTATGCTGCTACACCCTTGTTGTTCTCAGGGACCTGAGGGGCATGCTGCTACACCCTTGTTGTCCTCAGGGACCTGAGGGTATGCTGCTACACCCTTGTTGTCCTCAGAGACCTGAGGGCAACCCCTAGTTGCCCAGACCCCATTCGCCTACCAGGCACTCCCAGGCACCCCCCTAGCACCCCCCATTCACCCCCACAGCCCCAACTTGCCCCCCAGACGCCCCCCAGTCCCCCCCAGACCCCCGATGAAAGGGGGAACTCTGACACCCGAGTTTCCGAGAAGAGTCTCAAGGTTTGGTACACCAATGCTGATGGGGTAGCCAATAAAACAGAAGAGATAAAAGAAAGAGTTAGTGAGGCAGACCCAGACATAGTGGCAATAGTGGAAACTAAAATAAATGGCATGATCTCGGACGCAATCTTTCCAGAGGGGTACCAGGTGATATGAAAAGAAAGGACACAGAGACAGGGAGGAGGAGTGGCACTCCTAATAAAGCGGAAATGGAAGTTTGATGAGCTGGAAAATCCGGGTACAAATGAAAGCACGAGCTTCATACATGGAACTCTGACAGTGGATGGGAAGAAGATTGTAATCTTGATACTCTACAATCCCCCATCAAACAGTAGAAGGCCCAGGCAGGAGTACGAGGACAGCAACAAGGCATGTATAGATGAACTGCAGAGGGCAGCGACTATAGCGCATAGAATGAGAGCGAAGCTGCTGGTCATGAGGGGACCTAAATCACGGAGAGATAGATTGGGAAACATGGAATCCCCATGGCGGGGAGGAGACCTGGGGAGCGAAGCTGGTAGACGTTATTGACAGGAATTTCCTAACACAGCATGTGAAGGAAGATACTAGGGAAAGAGGAGGGGATACACCCAGCCTATTAGATCTCATTTTCACCCAGAATGTAGAAGACATCGAACAGTTGGAACATGAAATACCACTAGGAGCCAGTGACCATTGTGTCCCAGTCTTTGACTACATGATGGAGCTTAAAATTGTGACCAAAGGACAAGAGGTCCGGGAAAGGAGACTTGATTACAGAAAAGGGGACTACAGAAGGATAAGGGACTACCTGGGAGAAGTGCAGTCGGAGGAAGAAATTAGAGGAAAAACAGTGCAAGCTATGATAAACAAAGTCATATTGAAATGCAAGGAGGCTGAAGAGAGATTTACTCCAACAATAAAAGAAAAAAGCAGGAGGGAATATAATAACGCATGGTTTAATAGACAGTGTCAGGAAGCAAAGGTGAGAAGCAGGAGGGAGTGGAGGAAGTACAGAAGACAAAGGACAGAGGACAACAGGATTAGATGTAACAGAGCTAGGAATGATTACATTAACATAAGACGAGTGTCGGAAAGAAATTATGAGAATGATATTGCAGTCAAAGCGAAAAAGCAACCTAAATTACTACATAGCCATATAAAAAGGATGATGTCGGTAAATGACCAAGTGACAAGACTGAGGAAAACAGAAGGGGCATATACAGAAAACGACAAGGAAATCTGCGAGGTACTGAATGCAAATTTCCATGGAGAGTTCACAACCGAGCCTGAGCAGCTCCCATTGTTAGAAGCGACTACCCTAGATGAAAGACTATCAGATATAGAGGTGACAGCAGAGGAGGTAATGAAACAGTTGACAACACTGGATGCAAATAAAGCTGTTGGACCAGACAAAGTATCACCGTGGATACTTAAAGAGGCAGCGCAGGCTCTCAGCATGCCTCTGGCAATGATCTTTAATGAGTCACTTATGTCGGGAGAATTGCCCAGTTGCTGGAAGGAGGAAAATGTCGTACCGATTTTCAAGAAAGGTGATAATGAGGAGGCACTTAACTACAGACCCGTATCACTGACAAGCATCCCCTGCAAAATACTTGAAAGAATAATTAGGCTAAGCTAGACTTGTTGAGCACCTGGAGAGCATTGGGTTTGTAAACAAGCACCAACATGGGTTCTGGACAGGGAAATCATGCCTAACAAACCTTTTAGAATTCTATGATAAATTAACAAGGATAAGGCAGGACAGAGAAGGCTGGGCAGACTGCATATTTCTTGACTGCCAAAAGGCCTTTGATACAGTACCGCACATGAGACTGCTATACAAACTTTAGAGGCAGGCAGGAGTAAGCGGAAAGGCCCTAGTATGGGTGAAGATCTACCTAACAGGAAGAAGCCAGAGGGTAATGGTAAGGGGCGAGAAGTCGGACTGGCGAACAGTAACAAGTGGAGTACCTCAAGGATTGGTGCTGGGACCAATCCTCTTTCTAATTTACGTAAATAATATGTTTACAGGAGTGGAATCATACATGTCAATGTTTGCGGATGACGCAAAATTAATGAGAAGATTTGTGACAGACGAGGATTGAAGGATCCTCCAAGAGGTCTTCAACAGGTTGCAGAGATGGTCAGGGAAATGGCTACTGGAGTTTAACACCAGTAAATGTAAAGTTATGGAAATGGGATCAGGTGATAGGAGACCAAAGGGACAGTACACAATGAAGGGGAACTGCCTACCTGCAACGATTCGAGAAAGAGACCTGGGAGTGGATGGGACACCTAATCTAACTCCTGACGCACATATAAATAGGATAACGACAGCAGCGTACTCTACACTGGCGAAAATTAGAACTTCATTCAGAAACCTAAATGAGGAGGCTTTTAGGGCACTTTACACTGCCTACGTGAGACCCGTCTTAGAGTATGCCGCGCCATCATGGAGCCCCCACCTGAAGAAACACATAAAGAAACTGGAGAAGGTTCAGAGGTTTGCGACGAGGCTTGTCGCAAAGTTACGAGGGATGGGATAAGAAGAGCGTCTGAAGGAACTGAACCTTACGACACTAGAGAAAAGAAGGGAGAGAGGAGATATGATAGGGACATATAAAATACTCAGGGGAATTGACAAAGTGGAAATAGATGAAATGTTCACACGTAATAATAACAGAACGAGGGGACATGGGTGGAAACTGGAAACTCAGATGAGTCACAGAGATGTTAGGAAGTTTTCTTTTAGCGTGAGAGTAGTGGAAAAATGGAATGCACTTGGGGAACAGGTTGTGGAAGCAAACTCTATTCATACTTTTAAAACTAGGTATGATAGGGAAATGGGACAGGAGTCATTGCTGTAAACAACCGATAGCTGGAAAGTCGGGATCCAAGAGTCAATCCTCGATCCTGCAAGCACAAATAGGTGAGTTCAAATAGGTGAGTGTACATACACACTTACACACACACACAAACACACACTCACACACACACACACACACACACACACACACACACACACACACACACACACACACACACACACACACACACACACACACACACACACACACACACACACACACACACACACACACACACACACACACAGATATAGCATGGGAAACAGAGCTCAGGGGAAAGACGGCCCAAGATATGATGGATTACATCACGCAGAAGTACAAGGACGCAGCAAACAAGTTTGTCCCAGTCCAAAAGGAAAACAGAGAAATGAACATGAGAAACCCATGGTTTAATCAGAGATGTAGGCTAGCTAAGCAGCAAAGTAAAAGGGCGTGAAGAAACTATAGGAATAACAGGACACTGGAGAGCAGAGAAAGGTACCAGAGTGCCAGGAATGAATATGTCAGGATGAGAAGAGAGGCAGAAAGCCAATACGAAAATGACATCGCAAGCAAGGCAAAGACTCAGCCTAAATTGATGCATAGCAACATTAGGAGAAAAACAACAGTAAAGGAACAGGTTATGAGATTAGGGATAGGGGCGGAAGGATTCACTACAAATGACAAGGAAGTGTGTGAAGAATTGAATAAGAAATTTTAGGAGGTCTTCACTTTAGAGCAAGGAGAAATTCCAGAGGTAAGTGAGGGAATAGCTAACCAGGAACCACTGGAAGAGTTTGAGATTACCAGTGGGGAAGTAAGGAAGTGTTTACTAGAGTTGGACGTGACGAAGGCTATAGGCCCAGATGGAATCTCCCCTTGGGTTCTAAAGGAAGGAGCAAGAGAACTGTGCCTACCACTCTCCATAGTGTATAACAAATCACTGGCAACAGGTAAACTGCCAGATATTTGGAAAGCAGCTAACGTAGTTCCGATATACAAGAAAGGGGATATACAGGAGGCACTGAACTACAGGCCAGTGTCCCTAACCTGCATACCATGCAAGCTGATGGAGAAGATTGTGCGAAAAAAACTAGTGGAGCATCTGGAGCGAAGGAACTTTGTAACACAGCATCAACATGGGTTCAGGGATGGCAGGTCCTGCCTCACAGGGTTACTTGAATTCTACGACCAGGCAACAAAAATAAGGCAAGAAAGAGAAGGGTGGGCAGACTGCATATTTTTGAATTGTCAGAAAGCCTTTGATACAGTGCCACACAAGAGGCTAGTGCGAAAGTTGGAGATGCAGGCTGGAGTGAGAGGGAAGGTACTCCGGTGGATAGAGGAGTACCTAAGCAACAGGAGACAACGAGTCTGTGTGAGGGGTGAGGTCTCAGATTGGCGAGACGTCACAAGTGGAGTTCCGCAGGGGTCAGTCCTTGGACCTATACTGTTTCTGGTATATGTAAATGATCTCCCAGAGGGTATAGATTCGTTCCTCTCAATGTTTGCCGACGATGCAAAAATTATGAGGAGGATTGAAACAGAGGATGATAGTAGGAGGCTACAAGATGACCTAGATAGACTGAGTGAATGGTCCAACAAATGGCTGTTGAAGTTCAACCCGAGTAAATGCAAAGTAATGAAACTAGGCAGTGGAAACAGGAGGCCAGGCACAGGATACAGAATAGGAGATGAAGTACTTAATGAAACAGACAGAGAGAAAAATCTAGGAGTTGATATCACACCAAACCTGTCTCCTGAAGCCCACATAAAGAGAATAACGTCTGCGGCATATGCGAGGCTGGCTAACATCAGAACGGCGTTCAGGAACCTGTGTAAGGAATCATTCAGAATCTTGTACACCACATATGTAAGACCAATCCTGGAGTATGCGGCCCCAGCATGGAGCCCGTACCTTGTCAAGCACAAGACGAAGCTGGAAAAAGTCCAAAGGTATGCTACTAGACTAGTCCCAGAACTAAGAGGCATGAGTTATAAGGAAAGGCTGCGGGAAATGCACCTTACGACACTGGAAGACAGAAGAGTAAGGGGGGACATGATCACAACCTACAAAATCGTCAGGGGAATCGACCGGGTAAACAAGGATGAACTATTCAACACTGGTGGGACGCGAACAAGGGGACACAGGTGGAAGCTGAGTACCCAAATGAGCCACAGAGACGTTAGAAAGAACTTTTTCAGTGTCAGAGTAGTTAGTAAATGGAATGCATTAGGAAGTGATGTGGTGGAGGCTGACTCCATACACAGTTTCAAATGTAGATATGATAGAGCCCAATAGGCTCAGGAATCTGTACACCAGTTGATTGACGGTTGAGAGGCGGGACCAAAGAGCCAGAGCTCAACCCCCGCAAGCACAATTAGGTGAGTACAATTAGGTGAGTACACACACACACACACACACACACACACACACACACACACACACACACACACACACACACACACACACACATTGCATGAGACTGCTATACAAACTTGAGAGGCAGGCAGGAGTAAGCGGAAAGGCCCTAGTATGGGTGAAGAACTACCTAACAGGAAGGAGCCAGAGGGTAATGGTAAGGGGCGAGAAGTCGGACTGGAGAACAGTAACAAGTGGAGTACCTCAAGGATCGGTGCTGGGACCAATTCTTTTTCTAATTTACGTAAATGATATGTTTACAGGAGTGGAATCATACATGTCAATGTTTGCGGATGACGCAAAATTAATGAGAAGAGTTGTGACAGACGAGGATTGTAAGAACCTCCAAGAGGACTTAAACAGGCTGCAGAGATGGTCAGGGAAATGGCTACTGGAGTTTAACACCAGTAAATGTAAAGTTATGGAAATGGGATCAGGTGACAGGAGACCAAAGGGACAGTACACAATGAAGGGGAACAGCCTACCTGTAACGATTCGAGAAAGAGACCTGGGAGTGGATGTGACACCTAATCTAACTCCTGAGGCACATATAAATAGGATAACGACAGCAGCGTACTCTACACTGGCGAAAATTAGAACTTCATTCAGAAACCTAAATGAGGAGGCTTTTAGGGCGCTTTACACTGCCTACGTGAGACCCGTCTTGGAGTATGCCGCGCCATCATGGAGCCCCCACCTGAAGAAACACATAAAGAAACTGGAGAAGGTTCAGAGGTTTGCGACGAGGCTTGTCCCAGAGTTACGAGGGATGGGATATGAAGAGCGGCTGAAGGAACTGAACCTTACGACACTAGAGAAAAGAAGGGAGAGAGGAGATATGATAGGGACATATAAAATACTCAGGGGAATTGACAAAGTGGAAATAGATGAAATGTTCACACGTAATAATAACAGAACGAGGGGACATGGTTGGAAACTGGAAACTCAGATGAGTCACAGAGATGTTAGGAAGTTTTCTTTTAGCGTGAGAGTAGTGGAAAAATGGAATGCACTTGGGGAACAGGTTGTGGAAGCAAATACTATTCATACTTTTAAAACTAGGTATGATAGGGAAATGGGACAAGAGTCATTGCTGTAAACAACCGATAGCTGGAAAGGCGGGATCCAAGCGTCAATGCTCGATCCTGCAAGCACAAATAGGTGAGTACAAATAGGTGAGTACACACACACACACACACACACACACACACACACACACACACACACACTGAAACAAAACTCTCTGGAATCATAACGAATGCCGTGTTTCCCCGTGAGTACACAGTAATAGGGAAAGAGAGGGAAGGTAGGGGGGGAGGCGGAGTGGCCCTACTCATGAGAAAGGAATGAAGTTTTAAGGAGATGGCCATCCCGGGCTGTGAGGAGTTCAGAGACTACATAGCAGGCACCATGACAATGGGAGGACCAAGAATAGTAGTAGCAGTAATATACAACCCTCCACCAAATGACAGAAGCCCCAGTCAAGAGTACGAAAACAACAACATGGCAGTTAACAATATAATTGAGAGGGCATTATAATTTCTCCTGATGTGGCTAATTATAGCAACATCAGGAGAAAAACAACAGTAAAGGAACAGGTTATGAAATTAATGATATGGGCAGAAGGATTCACTACAAACGACAAGGAAGTGTGTGAGGAACTGAATAAGAAATTCCAGGAGGTCTTCACCGTAGAGCAAGGAAAAATCCCAGAGATTAGAGTGGGAATAGTTAAATAGGTACCACTGGAAGAGTTTGAGATTACCAGCGGGGAAGTAAGGAAATGTTTACTAGAGTTGGATGTGACAAAGGCTATAGGCCCAGATGGAATCTCCCCTTGGGTTCTAAAGGAAGGAGCAAGAGAACTGTGCCTACCACTCTCCATAGTGTATAACAAATCACTGGCAACAGGGGAACTGCCAGATATTTGGAAAGCAGCTAACGTAGTCCCGATATACAAGAAAGGGGATATACAGGAGGCACTGAACTACAGGCCAGTGTCCCTAACCTGCATACCATGCAAGCTGATGGAGAAGAATGTGCGAAGAAAGCTAGTGGAACATCTGGAGCGAAAGAACTTTGTAACACAGCATCAACATTGGTTCAGGGATGGCAGGTCCTGCCTCACAGGGTTACTTGAATTCTACGACCAGGCAAGAAAGAGAAGGGTGGGCACACTTCATATTTTTGGATTGTCAGAAAGCCTTTGATACAGTACCACACAAGAGGCTAGTAAAAGAGCTGGAGATGCAGGCCGGTGTGAAAGGGAAGGTACTCCATTGGATACAGGAGTACCTAGGCAACAGGAGACAACGAGTCAGTGTGAGGGGTGAGGTCTCAGATTGGCGAGATGTCACAAGTGGAGGCCCGCAGAGGTCAGTCCTTGGACCTATACTGTTTCTGATATATGTAAATGATCTCCCAGAGGGTATAGAATCGTTTCTCTCAATGTTGCCGATGATGCCAAAATTATGAGGAGGATTGAAACAGAGGATGATAGTAGGAGGCTACAAGATGACCTAGACAGACTGAGTGAATGGTCCAACAAATGGCTGTTGAAGTTCAACCCGAGTAATTGCAAAGTAATGAAACTAGGCAGTGGAAACAGGAGACCAGACACAGGATACAGAATAGGAGATGAAGTACTTAATGAATTGGACAGAGAGAAAGATCTAGGAGTTGATATCACACCAAACCTGTCTCCTGAAGCCCACATAAAACGAATTAGTCTCCGTGGTGTAGTGGTAAGACACTCGCCTGGCGTTCCGCGAGCGCTATGTCATGGGTTCGTATCCTGGCCGGGGAGGATTTACTGGGTGCAATTCCTTAACTGTAGCCTCTGTTTAACGCAACAGTAAAATGTGTACTTGGATGAAAAAAACGATTCTTCGCGGCAGGGGATCGTATTCCAGGGACCTGCCCGAAACGCTACGCGTACTAGTGGCTGTACAAGAATGTAACAGCTCTTGTATATATCTCAAAAAAAAAAAAAAAAAAAAAAATAACGTCTGCGGCATATGCGAGGCTGGCTAACATCAAAACAGCGTTCAGGAACCTGTGTAAGGAATCATTCAGAATCTTGTACACCACATATGTAAGACCAATCCTGGAATATGCGGCCCCAGCATGGAGCCCGTACCTTGTCAAAGACAAGACGAAGCTGGAAAAAAGTCCAAAGGTATACCGCTAGACTAGTCCCTGAACTAAGAGGCATGAGTTATGAGGAAAGGCTGCGGGAAATGCACTTTACGACCCTGGAGGACAGAAGAGTAAGGAGAGACATGATCACAACCTTCAAAATTTTCAGGGAATCGACTGGGTAAACAAGGATAACCTATTCAACACTGGTTGTTCGCAAACAAGGGGACACAGGTGGGAACTGAGTACCCACATGAGCCACAGGGACATTAGATGGAACTTTTTCAGTGTCAGAGTAGTTACCGGATGGAATGCATTAGGCAGTGATGTAGTGGAGGCTGACTCCATACACAGTTTCAAATGTAGATATGATAGAGCCTAGTTGGCCCAGGAACATGTACACCAGTTGATTGACAGTTGAGAGGCGGGACCAAAGATCCAAAGCTCAACCCTCGCAAGCACAAATAGGTGAGTAGAAATAGGTGAGTACACACACACAAAAACACACACATACATTGTTATGTGTGTGTTCGTTACGAGGCTACAAGATGACCTAGACAAACTGAATGAATGATCCAACAAACGGCTAACAAAGTTCAACCCGAGTAAATGTAAGGTAATGAAACTAGGCGGTGGAAACAAGAGGCCAGACACAGAATACAGAATGGGAGATAATGCCTTTTATAAAACGAACCGAGAAAAAGATCTAGGAGTTGACATCAAACCAAAACCAGTCTACAGAAGCATACGTAAAAAGAATAACAACTGCGGAATATGCGAGGCTGGCTAACATCAGAAATGCCTTCAGGAACCTGTGTAAGGAATCATTCAGAACCTTGCATACCTTATATGTAAGACAAATCCTGGAGTATGTGGCCACAGCATGGAGCCCGTATCATGTCAAGCACAAGACGATACTGGAAAAAGTTGAGAAGTATGCCACTAGGCTAATCCCAGAACTAAGAGGCATGAGTTACGAGGAAAGGCTGCGGAAAATGCACCTTACGACACTGTGTAACACCATAAAGGTGCTTAGTTTTATTTTTCATACGAAAGTCTGTTAAACAACATATTTGAGGCGCCAGACTGTCTGTCATTAGCAAAAAAGAAGATACACCTAGAGGTTTAATGATCAGAGGATCAACACCTCTACACCACCACCTACACCAGCACCTCCACCAACACCTCTACACCATCACCTACACCACCACCTACACCAACACCTCCACCAACACCTCTACACCATCACCTACACCACCACCTACACCACCACCTGCACCAACACCTCTACACAACCACCTACACCAACACCTCCACCAACACCTCTACACCACCACCTGCACCAACACCTCTACACAACAACCTACACCAACACCTCTACACCACCACCTCCACCAACACCTCTACACCAACACCTCTACACCACCACCTACACCAACACCTCTACACCACCACCTACACCACCACCTCTACACCACCACCTGCACCAACACCTCTACACAACAACCTACACCAACACCTCTACACCACCACCTCCACCAACACCTCTACACCAACACCTCTACACCACCACCTCCACCAACACCTCTACACCACCACCTACACCACCACCTCTACACCACCACCTGCACCACCACCTCTACACCACCACCTACACCACCACCTACACCAACACCTCTACACCACCACCTACACCACCACCTCTACACCACCACCTGCACCACCACCTACACCACCACCTACACCACCACCTACACCAACACCTCTACACCACCACCTGCACCACCACCTACACCACCACCTACACCACCACCTACACCAACACCTCTACACAACCACCTGCACCAACACCTCTACACCACCACCTCCACCAACACCTCTACACCACCACCTACACCACCACCTACACCACCACCTACACCAACACCTCTACACCACCACCTGCACCAACACCTCTACACCACCACCTGCACCAACACCTCTACACCAACACCTCTACACCACCACCTCCACCAACACCTCTACACCACCACCTACACCACCACCTCTACACCACCACCTGCACCACCACCTCTACACCACCACCTACACCACCACCTGCACCAACACCTCTACACCACCACCTGCACCAACACCTCCACCAACACCTGCACCAACACCTCTACACCACCACCAACACCTGCACCAACACCTCTACACCACCACCTACACCACCACCAGCACCAACACCTCTACACCACCACCTACACACCACCACCTACACCACCACCTACAACACCACCTACACCACCACCTGCACCAACACCTCTACACCACCACCTCCACCAACACCTCCACACCACCACCTACACCACCACCTGCACCAACACCTCTACACCACCACCTGCACCAACACCTCCACCAACACCTGCACCAACACCTCTACACCACCACCAACACCTGCACCAACACCTCTACACCACCACCTACACCACCACCAGCACCAACACCTCTACACCACCACCTACACACCACCACCTACACCAACACCTCTACACTACCACCTACACCACCATCTCCACCACCACCTACAACACCACCTACACCACCACCTGCACCAACACCTCTACACCACCACCTCCACCAACACCTCTACACCACCACCTACACCACCACCTCTACACCACCACCTACACCACCACCTACACCACCACCTACACCAACACCTCTACACCACCACCTGCACCAACACCTCTACACAACCACCTGCACCAACACCTCTACACCACCACCTACACCACCACCTACACCACCACCTGCACCAACACATCCACCAACACCTGCACCAACACCTCTACACCACCACGTGCACCAATACCTCTACACCACCACCTGCACCAACACCTCCACCAACACCTGCACCAACACCTCTACACCACCACCAACACCTGCACCAACACCTCTACACCATCACCTACACCACCACCTACACCACCACCAGCACCAACACCTCTACACCACCACCTACACCACCACCTACACACCACCACCTACACCAACACCTCTACACTACCACCTACACCACCACCTCCACCACCACCTACACCACCACCTACACCACCACCTGCACCAACACCTCTACACCACCACCAACACCTGCACCAACACCTCTACACCATCACCTACACGACCGGCACCTTCGGAGCCGGTCGGCCGAGCGGACGGCACGCGGGACTTGTGATCCTGTGGTCCTGGGTTCGATCCCAGGTGCCGGCGAGAAACAATGGGCAGAGTTTCTTTCACCCTATGCCCCTGTTACCTAGCAGTAAATAGGTACCTGGGTGTTAGTCAGCTGTCACGGGCTGCTTCCTGGGGGTGGAGGCCTGGTCGAGGACCGGGCCGCGGGGACACTAAAAAGCCCCGAAATCATCTCAAGATAACCACCTACACCACCACCTACACCACCACCTCCACCAACACCTCTACACCACCACCTACACCACCACCTACCCCACCACCTCTACACCACCACCTGCACCAACACCTCTACATCACCACCTGCACCAACACCTCTACACCACCACCTACACCACCACCTACCCCACCACCTCTACACCACCACCTCCACCAACACCTCTACACCACCACCTACACCACCACCTACACCACCACCTACACCACCACCTACACCACCACCTCTACACCACCACCTACACCACCACCTACACCACTACCTACAACAACACCTCTACACCACCACCTACACCACCACCTACACCAACACCTCTACACCACCACCTACACCACCACCTACACCACCACCTCCACCAACACCTCTACACCACCACCTACACCACCACCTCCACCAACACCTCTACACCACCACCTGCACCAACACCTCTACACCACCACCTACACCACCACCTGCACCAACACCTCTACACCACCACCTGCACCAACACCTCTACACCACCACCTGCACCAACACCTCTACACTACCACCTACACCAACACCTCTACACCACCACCACCTGCAACAACACCTCTACACCACCACCTACACCATCACCTCTACACCACCACCTGTACCAACACCTATACACCACCACCTACACCACCACCTACCCCACCTACCCCAACACCTCTACACCACCAACTACACCAACACCTCTACACCACCACCTACCCCACCACCTCTACACCACCACCTCCACCAACACCTCTACACCACCACCTACACCACCACCAACACCACCACCTACACCACCACCTCTACACCACCACCTACACCACCACCTACCCCACCACCTCTACACCACCACCTGCATCAACACCTTTACACCACCAACTACACCAACACCTCTACATCACCACCTACACCAACACCTCTACACCACCACCTACACCAACACCTCTACACCACCACCTACACCAACACTTCTACACCACCACCTACACCACCACCTACACCAACACCTCTACACCACCACCTACACCACCACCTACACCACCACCTACACCAACACCTCTACACCACCACCTACACCACCACCAGCACCAACACCTCTACACCACCACCTACACCAACACCTACACCACCACCTACACCACCACCAGCACCAACACCTCTACACCACCACCTACACCACCACCTCCACCAACACCTCTACACCACCACCTACACCACCACCTACCCCACCACCTCTACACCACCACCTGCACCAACACCTCTACACCACCACCTGCACCAACACCTCTACACCACCACCTACACCACCACCTACCCCACCACCTCTACATCACCACCTCCACCAACACCTCTACACCACCACCTACACCACCACCTACACCACCACCTACACCACCACCTACACCACCACCTCTACACCACCACCTACACCACCACCTACACCACCACCTACAACAACACCTCTACACCACCACCTACACCACCACCTACACCAACACCTCTACACCACCACCTACACCACCACCTACACCACCACCTCCACCAACACCTCTACACCACCACCTACACCACCACCTCCACCAACACCTCTACACCACCACCTGCACCAACACCTCTACACCACCACCTACACCACCACCTGCACCAACACCTCTACACCACCACCTGCACCAACACCTCTACACCACCACCTGCACCAACACCTCTACACTACCACCTACACCAACACCTCTACACCACCACCACCTGCAACAACACCTCTACACCACCACCTACACCAACACCTCCACACCACCACCTGTACCAACACCTGTACACCACCACCTACACCACCACCTACCCCACCTACCCCACCACCTTTACACCACCACCTACCCCACCACCTCTACACCACCACCTCCACCAACACCTCTACACCACCACCTACACCACCACCTACACCACCACCTCTACACCACCACCTACACCACCACCTACCCCACCACCTCTACACCACCACCTGCATCAACACCTTTACACCACCAACTACACCAACACCTCTACACCACCACCTACACCAACACCTCTACACCACCACCTACACCAACACCTCTACACCACCACCTACACCAACACTTCTACACCACCACCTACACCAACACCTCTATACCACCACCTACACCACCACCTACACCACCACCTGCACCAACACCTCTACACCACCACCTACACCAACACCTCTACTCCACCACCTGCACCAACACCTCTACACAACCACCTGCACCAACACCTCTACACCACCACCTACACCACCACCTACACCACCACCTGCACCAACACATCCACCAACACCTGCACCAACACCTCTACACCACCACGTGCACCAACACCTCTACACCACCACCTGCACCAACACCTCCACCAACACCTGCACCAACACCTCTACACCACCACCAACACCTGCACCAACACCTCTACACCATCACCTACACCACCACCTACACCACCACCAGCACCAACACCTCTACACCACCACCTACACCACCACCTACACACCACCACCTACACCAACACCTCTACACTACCACCTACACCACCACCTCCACCACCACCTACACCACCACCTACACCACCACCTGCACCAACACCTCTACACCACCACCAACACCTGCACCAACACCTCTACACCATCACCTACACGACCGGCACCTTCGGAGCCGGTCGGCCGAGCGGACAGCACGCGGGACTTGTGATCCTGTGGTCCTGGGTTCGATCCCAGGTGCCGGCGAGAAACAATGGGCAGAGTTTCTTTCACCCTATGCCCCTGTTACCTAGCAGTAAATAGGTACCTGGGTGTTAGTCAGCTGTCACGGGCTGCTTCCTGGGGGTGGAGGCCTGGTCGAGGACCGGGCCGCGGGGACACTAAAAAGCCCCGAAATCATCTCAAGATAACCACCTACACCACCACCTACACCACCACCTCCACCAACACCTCTACACCACCACCTACACCACCACCTACCCCACCACCTCTACACCACCACCTGCACCAACACCTCTACATCACCACCTGCACCAACACCTCTACACCACCACCTACACCACCACCTACCCCACCACCTCTACACCACCACCTCCACCAACACCTCTACACCACCACCTACACCACCACCTACACCACCACCTACACCACCACCTACACCACCACCTCTACACACCACCTACACCACCACCTACACCACCACCTACAACAACACCTCTACACCACCACCTACACCACCACCTACACCAACACCTCTACACCACCACCTACACCACCACCTACACCACCACCTCCACCAACACCTCTACACCACCACCTACACCACCACCTCCACCAACACCTCTACACCACCACCTGCACCAACACCTCTACACCACCACCTACACCACCACCTGCACCAACACCTCTACACCACCACCTGCACCAACACCTCTACACCACCACCTGCACCAACACCTCTACACTACCACCTACACCAACACCTCTACACCACCACCACCTGCAACAACACCTCTACACCACCACCTACACCAACACCTCTACACCACCACCTGTACCAACACCTATACACCCCCACCTACACCACCACCTACCCCACCTACCCCAACACCTCTACACCACCAACTACACCAACACCTCTACACCACCACCTACCCCACCACCTCTACACCACCACCTCCACCAACACCTCTACACCACCACCTACACCACCACCAACACCACCACCTACACCACCACCTCTACACCACCACCTACACCACCACCTACCCCACCACCTCTACACCACCACCTGCATCAACACCTTTACACCACCAACTACACCAACACCTCTACATCACTACCTACACCAACACCTCTACACCACCACCTACACCAACACCTCTACACCACCACCTACACCAACACTTCTACACCACCACCTACACCACCACCTACACCAACACCTCTACACCACCACCTACACCACCACCTACACCACCACCTACACCAACACCTCTACACCACCACCTACACCACCACCAGCACCAACACCTCTACACCACCACCTACACCAACACCTACACCACCACCTACACCACCACCAGCACCAACACCTCTACACCACCACCTACACCACCACCACCACCAACACCTCTACACCACCACCTACACCACCACCTACCCCACCACCTCTACACCACCACCTGCACCAACACCTCTACACCACCACCTGCACCAACACCTCTACACCACCACCTACACCACCACCTACCCCACCACCTCTACATCACCACCTCCACCAACACCTCTACACCACCACCTACACCACCACCTACACCACCACCTACACCACCACCTACACCACCACCTCTACACCACCACCTACACCACCACCTACACCACCACCTACAACAACACCTCTACACCACCACCTACACCACCACCTACCCCAACACCTCTACACCACCACCTACACCACCACCTACACCACCACCTCCACCAACACCTCTACACCACCACCTACACCACCACCTCCACCAACACCTCTACACCACCACCTGCACCAACACCTCTACACCACCACCTACACCACCACCTGCACCAACACCTCTACACCACCACCTGCACCAACACCTCTACACTACCACCTACACCAACACCTCTACACCACCACCACCTGCAACAACACCTCTACACCACCACCTACACCAACACCTCCACACCACCACCTGTACCAACACCTGTACACCACCACCTACACCACCACCTACCCCACCTACCCCACCACCTTTACACCACCACCTGCACCAACACCTCTACACCACCAACTACACCAACACCTCTACACCACCACCTACCCCACCACCTCTACACCACCACCTCCACCAACACCTCTACACCACCACCTACACCACCACCTACACCACCACCTCTACACCACCACCTACACCACCACCTACCCCACCACCTCTACACCACCACCTGCATCAACACCTTTACACCACCAACTACACCAACACCTCTACACCACCACCTACACCAACACCTCTACACCACCACCTACACCAACACCTCTACACCACCACCTACACCAACACTTCTACACCACCACCTACACCAACACCTCTACACCACCACCTACACCACCACCTACACCACCACCTACACCAACACCTCTACACCACCACCTACACCAACACCTCTACTCCACCACCTACACCAACACTTCTACACCACATCCACCAACACCTCTACACCACCACCAGCGCCAACACCTTTACACCACCACCTACACCAACACTTCTACACCACATCCACCAACACCTCTACACCACCACCTACACCATCACATCCACCAACACCTCTACACCACCACCTGCGCCAACACCTTTACACCACCACCTACACCAACACTTCTACACCACATCCACCAACACCTCTACACCACCACCTACACCATCACATCCACCAACACCTCTACACCACCACCTGCACCAACACCTCTACACCACCACCTGCACCAACACTTCTACACCACATCCACCAACACCTCTACACCAACACCTACACCATCACATCCACCAACACCTCTACACCACCACCTGCACCAACACCTCTACACCACCACCTGCACCAACACCTCTACACCACCACCTGCACCAACACCTCTACACCACCACCTACACCAACACCTCTACACCACCACCTACACCACCACCTGCACCAACACCTCTACACCACCACCTGCACCAACACTTCTACACCACATCCACCAACACCTCTACACCACCACCTACACCATCACATCCACCAACACCTCTACACCACCACCTGCGCCAACACCTTTACACCACCACCTACACCAACACTTCTACACCACATCCACCAACACCTCTACACCACCACCTACACCATCACATCCACCAACACCTCTACACCACCACCTGCACCAACACCTCTACACCACCACCTGCACCAACACTTCTACACCACATCCACCAACACCTCTACACCAACACCTACACCATCACATCCACCAACACCTCTACACCACCACCTGCACCAACACCTCTACACCACCACCTGCACCAACACCTCTACACCACCACCTGCACCAACACCTCTACACCACCACCTACACCAACACCTCTACACCACCACCTACACCACCACCTACACCACCACCTGCACCAACACCTCTACACCACCACCTCCACCAACACCTACACCAACACCTCTACACCACCACCTGCACCAACACCTCTACACCACCACCTGCACCAACACCTCCACCAACACCTGCACCAACACCTCTACACCACCACCAACACCTGCACCAACACCTCTACACCACCACCTACACCACCACCAGCACCAACACCTCTACACCACCACCTACACCAACACCTCCACACCACCACCTGTACCAACACCTGTACACCACCACCTACACCACCACCTACCCCACCTACCCCACCACCTTTACACCACCACCTGCACCAACACCTCTACACCACCAACTACACCAACACCTCTACACCACCACCTACCCCACCACCTCTACACCACCACCTCCACCAACACCTCTACACCACCACCTACACCACCACCTACACCACCACCTCTACACCCCCACCTACACCACCACCTACCCCACCACCTCTACACCACCACCTGCATCAACACCTTTACACCACCAACTACACCAACACCTCTACACCACCACCTACACCAACACCTCTACACCACCACCTACACCAACACCTCTACACCACCACCTACACCAACACTTCTACACCACCACCTACACCAACACCTCTACACCACCACCTACACCACCACCTACACCACCACCTACACCAACACCTCTACACCACCACCTACACCAACACCTCTACTCCACCACCTACACCAACACTTCTACACCACATCCACCAACACCTCTACACCACCACCAGCGCCAACACCTTTACACCACCACCTACACCAACACTTCTACACCACATCCACCAACACCTCTACACCACCACCTACACCATCACATCCACCAACACCTCTACACCACCACCTGCGCCAACACCTTTACACCACCACCTACACCAACACTTCTACACCACATCCACCAACACCTCTACACCACCACCTACACCATCACATCCACCAACACCTCTACACCACCACCTGCACCAACACCTCTACACCACCACCTGCACCAACACTTCTACACCACATCCACCAACACCTCTACACCAACACCTACACCATCACATCCACCAACACCTCTACACCACCACCTGCACCAACACCTCTACACCACCACCTGCACCAACACCTCTACACCACCACCTGCACCAACACCTCTACACCACCACCTACACCAACACCTCTACACCACCACCTACACCACCACCTACACCACCACCTGCACCAACACCTCTACACCACCACCTGCACCAACACTTCTACACCACATCCACCAACACCTCTACACCACCACCTACACCATCACATCCACCAACACCTCTACACCACCACCTGCGCCAACACCTTTACACCACCACCTACACCAACACTTCTACACCACATCCACCAACACCTCTACACCACCACCTACACCATCACATCCACCAACACCTCTACACCACCACCTGCACCAACACCTCTACACCACCACCTGCACCAACACTTCTACACCACATCCACCAACACCTCTACACCAACACCTACACCATCACATCCACCAACACCTCTACACCACCACCTGCACCAACACCTCTACACCACCACCTGCACCAACACCTCTACACCACCACCTGCACCAACACCTCTACACCACCACCTACACCAACACCTCTACACCACCACCTACACCACCACCTACACCACCACCTGCACCAACACCTCTACACCACCACCTCCACCAACACCTACACCAACACCTCTACACCACCACCTGCACCAACACCTCTACACCACCACCTGAGTAGTAGGGATGGCAGTCCAGCGGCTCCTTTTTTTGGGGGGGAAAAAATCCCCTGTGTGAGCCATGGTTTTCAGGTCCAAAATCCCGTGTGTGAGCCACTGTTTTCAGGTAAATTTTGTGTCACAGATTTTAGAAGTTTGTTAAAGGGCTTATGATGAAAATAATTTCCGAGACTTAGAAGTTTGTTAAGGTCTTATGGGAGAAATTCAAATATCGTATGTAGCGCTTTAGGGTTTTCAGGAGAACTCTACGGACATATTTTACATGTTTTCAACTTACAAAATCCGTCTGTGTGAGCCATAGTTTTCAGGTAAATTTAGAAAATCCCGTGTGTGAGCCAGGGTTTTCAGGTCTCGTACCTCACACCCCCTCCCTCCCCCTTACCTCACAATCTCTCGCGTCATCTTTATTTACCTTACGCCCGGCCAGCCAGACGTCGCATACAGGTTACCTCTTATCTTATCTTCTCCATAATAATATCTGGACCGTCCCTCCACTCTCTCTCTCTCTCTCTCTCCTTTCATTCAGTTCAGCTATTTTCCAACATCCTATGTTTGCTCCTTTTCATTAAGCAAGTCAGTTTTACACAAATAAATCGTGTTAGTAAGCATGTTCTAGCTCACGTTCCCCCGCCTTAGTCCCCTGTCGTATAATGAATACTATCATTCCAATCCCTCTAAAATTTAAAAATAATCATATTTCAATACAGTAATTTAGTTACCGAGCTCCAGCGCTTGTCCTCCGCCTTAGCTCTCTCTCGTATCTTCGTTAATACCTATTCAAATTCCCCGAAATTTCTACCCGCTGTATTTCAGACATAGTTTAGTAAATGCAAACAATTATCAAACTCTAGCTCTTGTCCCCAGCTTAGTTCATTTGTACAAGATCGTTAGTAACAGTCCAAATTCCCTGAGATTTTTACCCTCTGTATTTCAGACACCGTAAATAAGATCAAGTCCATTACCGAGCTCCAGCTCTCGTACCCCACCTTACTCCCCTCGCGTGTTTTCAGTAATATCCTATCAAATTCCCTGAAATTTATACTCTCTGTATTTCGGACATAGTAAATAGGATCCAAACAATTATCAAACTCTAACTCTTGTCCACCGCCTTAGTTCATTTATACAAGATCGTTAGTAACAGACCAATTTTCCCGAAATTTAAAGCAGACATACTTCAAAGTTAGTAAATAAAATCAAGTAAGTTATCGAGCTCCAGCTCTCATCCCCCGCCTTAGTTCGCTCTCGTATATATGTAAATAACCAATCAATTTCCCGAAATTTAAAAAGCAGACATACTTCAAAGTTAGTAAATAAGATCAAGTCAGTTACTGAGCTCCAGCTCTCGTCCCCACCTTAGTCCTCTTTCGTATCTTTGTAAATAACCCATCAATTTCCCTGAAATTTTTACCCTCTGTATTTAAGACATAGTAAATATGAAGTAAACAATTATAAAACTCTAGCTCTTGTCCTCTGTCCAAGTTCACTCCTGTAAATTCATTACTATCAGTCCAAATCCCCCTGAGATTTAAACACCCAACTACATTTTCGACATAGTAAATAAAAACCAGTTCAGTTATCAAGTTTCAACTCTTGTGCCCCAGCTTAGTTCATTTTGTACAAGTTCTTTATTTTCCAACTAAATCATCCCGAGATTTAAGATCACCAAATTTCTAACGTAGTAAAATTAATCTGGACATTAGCCAAGCTCCATTTCCTCAGCCTTAGATCATCAGACATAAATATATTCGTTCAAGTCCGTCTGCAGCTTAACTCTGATCCGAGTACTCACATAACCCCAACCTGTGTAATTACCTTTCATCCCCTTTCACATTCCTCCGTCTCATCCAAGTCTCATAAATTTAAATGTAGCTGTTAATTTGCGTTCTTTCCCCGTTCATAGCATATTCTCTGTAAGTTCAGATCTGTACTTAGTCTTACATATTCTCTAGTTCTTTCCCATTTTATACAAGACTTAAACAACTATTACTGTGTCCCCTATCTTATTTAAACATGAGTCATATGTAAATATACCCAACTCCTTCCATCCATCCATCCATTACAAGTCCTAGCTTGTTCACCGCCCAACTCACTACGCTATTTCTTCTTTACATGTTATAGCATGTTTTCCACTCATCTTGGTACCAACCCTTACAATCTCTCTCAATCCTTTACATGTCTCAGCATGTTCGCCTCGCATCTTACTACGCTGTCTACTTTACATGTTGTAGCATGTATTACTGTGTCCCATATCTTATTTAAACATGAGTCATATGTAAATATACCCGACTCCTTCCATCCATTACAAGTCCCAGCTTGTTCACCGCCCAACTCACTACACTGTCTACTTTACATGTTGTAGCATGTTTTCCGCACATCTTGATACCATCCCTTACAATCTCTCAATCCTTTACACATCCCAACTTTCAACCCTTTCTTACAATTTTCCTCCATCCCTCCGCTACATGTTCTTACCCGTTCATTACAGTTCACTACATATTCTCTAATCATCTCTGTACTAATTCTCAAAACCAGTTGTTTCTGTCATTTTAGTAAGTAAGTAAGTAGATCATCGTTATTAACAACAACAACAACAACAACAGTAACATTACTAATTCACAGTGAGTTACTACTGAGCATTTAGTAGTTATCCATTTTCAAAATAAGGTCAATATAAATAATTCTAAGACATCTTCGTACAATTAAAGATACTTGCCTGTGCACTAAGTCATTACTTACAGTAGCATCTTAAGGCAGTGTTTTCGTAACTCAGTTTTATTAAACATACACCTTCATTAGTCAAAGGAAAACTTTTCAAGTCATTGTATTCAATATTTCCGTTAAACTTACTACATCATGTCATTATTCGGTTTCATAATTAAGTACTTGTTTCAGTCCTCCAATGTAATAAGCAAATTATTCTATTAAGGATAAAGAAATCTTATTTAGAAGAGACATTAAGTTTATTACAACATTTAACGCATACAGTTATTCACAGTAGTTATACAAGTGTTCAAGAAGCAATCATATACAGTTATTCATAGTAGTTATGCAATTATTCAAGAAATCATAAGTGTTCAAGAAGCAATCATATACAAGTGTTCTTAGTAGTTATACAAGTGTTCAAGAATATCATATACAAGTGTTCAAGAAGCAATTGGATTTATTATATATAAAATATTTCCTCTACAAATTGGACAGCATTTCAGAGCTAAAAGACAACCACTGCATGTCACCATATGTTTACATGGTAGTATTACAATATTTATATTTTTATCCATACAAACTCTGCATAAAATATCTTCTTCCCAAGATTGTTCTGTACAGTCCTTGTTTTCAACATGGCTATTACAAGTCTCCGGTAAAGTTTTCAATCCCAGATCTTCAGGCGTAACTTCTTGTTCCTCTTTATCATCAACTGCTTCATAAATTAAGTCCCGTACCCGTAAATAAATATCTGTACCCTCTTGCATATACCTCAACACTATTTCTAGACATCTACTTTGTATAATAAAAGGTAACAAATCTCTGGATTCCTTAAGGTACTCACTTAAAGCATATCTTATACTCTCCACAGGTATTAATTTTTGATGAATCAGATGTTTGAACTTATCCATACCCTCCATTAAGATATTAATTAAATCATTGTCTATAGGTTTTATAGGTAATGGCATTGTCAATCTAGCATTCTTAACAAATTCCTTGCCCCTTGCAAGAATAATGTAAGCACATTCTGGACTACATCTCGCATGTAACGTCCAAGGATCATCTTCTGGTCTCCAATTTCGTATTCCACAGGCGCAGTGATAGCAGCAGACGTGGTCACTTATACCTGAAAACCATAAAACAATCCAGCATCATCTCGTTACTATCTTTTAACTAATATTCATTATTTCTTTACTTATAACTCTATTAAGTTTTAAATAGTTAAAACACTTCATACCACAGTAAAAAAAACCCAGCTTCTGCCAGCTCATGAGAAGTTTGCTTGACGCTTCCAGGCCATGTCATATCAAATGTCTCTAGGCGAGATTTATAAGTTACCAATCCTGGATTCAGCGATTTCCTAAATTTTATCAATCCCAGATCTTCCTTAGGAGGAGCACCACCTAAAAAATATAACGTAGTTACGTAAATTATTCTTTAGAAGAATAAGAAGTATCTGTTTAAGCAATCAAGTTTTGTACAGAGTATATAAGACTGGTATAAGAATACATCATAAGAATATATACTTACTACTATCACTTATTTTCTTATTTCCCAGTTCTATTTTATGGGAAACAAATTCCAGTCCATATTTGAAAGCTATCTCAGACACCTCTAAAGAAACATTGTCACTCCTCTTGCCTCTAATAAAGGCACAGTCTTGATTAATGATCTTATGACGTCTTCTGGGGGTATCACCAACAATCCATGCACCTACTATACAATAACAAAATGCACACAAACAGTAATCACTATTGCGAAGGTAATAGAACCCATCTTCAACTAAGTCAATATGGTTTAACCACTTAACAGGCCAATTTACAAATGTTTGTAGTCTAACTCCTGCACATTTAAGGCTTTCTATACTGTAAAACTTCCTGGCACACAAAGGATCCATCGTGTGAGGGCAGCACTAACTATTAGAGTAGGATAAGCAAGTATATATATCCCTAAAATAAGTATCGTACATCGCTACATATTTAACAGTTTCCCCATTTATAATAGACAGTAATTTCCTCTAAATACTTCTCTATTAAAAAATCCTTAAAGTTTCATAATTAAATAAAGCTCTTATATAAATACTTAGTAAACTACTTTCATTATTTATTAGACTTATTAGAAAAATACATCACTTTGGCAATCTCGCTAAAAGTATACTGTTACGTCATTATTCGTAGCTGCCATACATAATGATAGATATATATATAATTTAGTAGTAAATTCTTATTTAATCTAATTAAAAATATATGCTTAAAGCATCTATATCCTAAAATGAAATATGCTATTAGTTATAATGTCATATATAATATTATTCTAGGGTAACAAAAATCCTTATTAATATATTCAAATAAGTGGTAACTTTTACATTCCCCCCAATATAAGAGCGCGGACCTCACATTAGGGATATTATTACGACTATCTGGATCGTATCTACTACCTTACGAGGAAGAAAATTCACCATGGATACTGTTCTGACAACTTGTCAGGGTTATTTAACCGACGATTCATTTTGTAATAATGAAACCTGTATTGTGTACGGAGTGAACTGTATATCCTGTGTTCCCCGAGGAATGGCCCTAGACTTAGCCAAGAAATATTCTCATGCTGACGCTTATAATGTTCGCCGACCCTTGTACAGTCTTAAGAGATGTATCCCTGAAGATCGTCCAGTACCAGGAACAATTCATATCTCTAAAGGAGAAAATCTTCCGTATATTGTTGCTATAGCCACTCAATACGGTATTGGATTACCTATAGAAAGTAATAACATTGCTCAGGGAATTATAGAAAAATCAAAAGACAGAAACATGCTCGCTGGATTAAACGAAGATACATCCATTAATCGTCTCGTCTACTTCAAGAATGGTATGAAAGATTTATTTAACTTTATCAAGGACTCTCCTCAAATTATGAGAGTTATAATACCAACAGGAATTGGGATTACATGTGTTCGAAGAGATAAAGTTTGGGAAAATACTTATCTTCCTGTTATTGAAGATATGTATAAACAGTTAAAACCCTATGGAGTGGAAGTTAAATTACTGTTTAACGAGGAGATTATGCAGAGGAAGAGCAAGTAACACTTGGCAACCTTTTGTGTGCGCAGTGTTTCTACGCGCAGCCTAAAGACGTATATATGCTTCCCCCGGAGGGATCTCTTACGGTGTCCTCTTCTTGGATGTCAGAATCTACTTCAAGCTTGGATATTCAAGGCTATGGAGATCAAGACTATTATTGGAGACTTTGCCTCCCTGTCCGTCTACAATAATCACGACTGTTTATTGTACGATCTTGATGCTACGAGTGTACAAATGTGTAAAATTGTGCAAGGATTGTGGGATCGTTACCCATATGCGAGATTACATCGTGAAAACTTTCCTTACAAAAACCGGGCTGTTGTATCTTATTGCAGTAACCCTGGCAGTATACATATTGGAGAACCACCTGAATTTAACAACCGGATGGATGAAGATCCCCATCTACCCCTTATTATTGGATTAGTGACTCAGTTTGCTAGTAGACCTGCAACTTTACCAGCATATGAAAATCCTCCGTGTGAAGTACGAAGTTTAGATGAACATTTTTACGATGGACTTGAAAAAGATACAGAATATCAGAGATGGCGCTGGTTTGAAAATGCTCTGAAGGAAGCCCTTGTTTTCATTCTTAAAAGATGTGTTAAGAGAATTATTATTCCATATGGGTTTGGCATGTCAAGTTATTTGGACAACTGCGCAGTATGGGAAAGTAAATATTTGCCTATACTTGAGAAAATAGGACAAAAACTACGAAAACGAGGTATTGTACTCTTCATAGTACGTCCCGAAAACATCGTTCCTCCTCAGTCATCCACCCACGGCATCTTTGAAAATAAGATTCCATACATTGCTGTTCTTTAAACTGGACCCACAACTAATGCTACTGATGCTGCTAGGACACCTGAAGATGATGCTACGTCTGCTACCGCTGATGCTAGTTCACCTTCTATCAACACTAAGTTGTCTGATACAATTAATTCAACACCTGTTAATGTTACTACGTCTGTTGATACTAATGTTACAATGTGTGTTAGTAGTAGTTTTACAAATTTAGAAGAGAAGATGGATTGGGAATAATAATGTCTGTAAATAATTTATATTTTGTACATTTTTACAAATTAAATACATTGTACATTTTTACACATTAAATAACAAAATAGAAACTCATGTGTTTATTTTCTCCCTTTTTTTTAATGTCTAAATGTCAACTCTACTTTTCTGAGTATATAGGAAGAGGTACGAATCTTTTTCTGCCTTACTTCAAGATGGATTGTTCTATGTACATGCAAGTGAAGCTTAAGCGTTTAAATAAGTGTATTATAGATGCTGATTTTACTAGTGATGAAATTCTAAAACCTGGAGACTGTCTTGTCTACGATTCTCATAATTTATCTGGCGGATTTGCACAACTGTTATGGGAAAAATATCCTTACAGTAAAGTTTCCGAGTGTGAAGTGGTACAGAATAATATAACTCCTGGTGGTATAGTACTTGCTTTATCTCCAGAACCAGAAATAAAACCTCATATTATAGGACTTCAATACAGTAGCTTTAATGAAGATCTGGGATTACAGAAAGATATTATTAAACGTTGGAGTTTTAAATCAGCAATAAGACAAATTTGTTGTCAAGCAAGAAATAATAATTTAATCCAGCGTATAATTATTCCATATGGTATTGGGTTTAATGACGGAATAGGATGGAGTAAAGAAGAACAAGAAGAATGGGAGACACACTATTTTCCAGGACTAGCCCATTTAGCTTATGTTTTAAAGAATAATAAAAAAGAATTATTAATGGTTCGTATACCTCTTGGAGAAGATGTTACGGGGACTGGGAGAGAGAAGAAACAAGTAGAGGGTGGATCTAATAAACGGAAGAGAATGTCATAGTTAAAACTAGTAGATCTAAAATAATACATATTGTGGTGTTTGTGTGTTACTGAGGAAGTCTTGGTTGTAGGGTTGATGTAAAGTCATGACTTGGTTACTGACTTTAATACTTAATATGATTACATGACTAGTAGCTACCAAGCTTGGCGGGCGTCCTGTACGCTCTATTGTTTACCTCCTCTCTCTCTGGCGTCTCAGCCGCCGCACATAGAAAACGGATGGTACCATTTTCTGTGAACATGACATCCCTCCTTTTCTTTAAAAAGAATGAATACAGGATGTCTACCATGCTTGTAGCACAAAGCAAAGTTATTGACACAAAGTAAGTTATTACCATATCAAGAGATACTGCATACATTTAACATTAATTAAGCACACAAAGAATTTAAACAACTTAATCTTTTCCACAAAGGATTTCAATGTTAAAAATACATATGCAATGTTAAACAAACATGAAAGAAACTGTACTACAAAGTTACAAAATATTGAGTGAGATATCTGCATTATTCAAACAATATTAAATTTAGTTTAGCATAATAAGTAAATACTTTTCATTACATAGGAACACAATTAATCATCAAATCGTGTAGGGCGTTTAACATGACGTTTAGGACGAGAGTCCCCTAATACAATAATATCCCTTGATGAATTGTTTGTCGGGTTATAACTATTTTTTTCTTTTTCTTTTGCACGACTTTGCACTTCATCATTTTCTACACTAGTTGGAATCACTTTAAAATAAGCCATATTACGTGTTATACTATGATCTCTATTACTAGCTGTTACCATAGTTCCTTTTACACTAATCACTTTATATGGTTTTGTATCATACGGCATATCTAACTTTCCCTCTTTTTTCTTTTTAACGAGAACAGTGTCACCAACCTTTATGAACTGTTCCTTTGCACGTTGATCATGAGCAATTTTCATTTTGCCCTTGGCTAGTGCATCCTTCTGAGCGAGACGTTTATCCGTTACCTCGGCTGGCATGACGGGTAGTGCGATTCTCATAGGACGTCCAAATAAAAGTTCGCCAGGCGACTTGCCCAGTGTTCCATGTGGTGTTGCACGGTAGTTCCTGAGAAAAGCATACATAGCTTGTTTCCAGGATCGTCCTTCGGCATGAGCACAGCGTACCGCTTTCATGTGAGGTTGCATGAATCTCTCAACTTCTCCATTTGCTTGAGGATGTAGTGGCATCACACGGCGGTGTTTGAATCCAATATGCTCAGAAAAGTTGACGAAGTCTTGTCCATTGAATGGCGGTCCATTGTCCGTCTTGACAACTTCAGGAATGCCAAAGTTTGAAAAGATCTTGTCAAGTTTCGGGATGACGGCCTTTGCAGATGTGGAATTGATGATTTCTACTTCTGGATAACGTGAGTGATCATCAATGACTACCATCAAGTACTCTCCAGTTGGTAGTGGTCCGCAGAAGTCCATTGATACTTCCGTCCATGGTGCAGCAGGTAGTGGTGAAGGTTGTAGAGGTGTTGGTCTTGAAGTATCCACTGCAGCTTGGCAAGGGACACAGGCATCATGCATATCCTTTGCTTGACGATCAATGCCAGGAAACCACACCTTTTCTCGTAGCAGCTGTTTCGTCCTAACAACACCTTGGTGTCCTTGATGTGCAAGCTTCAGAGCACGTTGCTGGAGAACAGCTGGAAACACGATACGAGTACCTCGCAGCACAGTGTCGCGTTGTTGCGTAACACTTAATTCTGTCTGGATGCGTTCAAGTGCTTTGAATGCATCTTGGTCATCTCCTGAGGGTGGGATGCGTGGAAACTTTTTCTTAGTCAATGCATCCACTGTTGCTTGCAGAGTTGGGTCCTCCAGGGTTGCAGTACGGATTTCATCAAGAGTGAGAGCCTTAGGGACTGCATCACAGGTTACAGAGTGTACATATTCCTCGGCAACTTGCTGATGCTTGGTGATGGTGAAACTGTTGGCAGGATGTCGACTGATGTAATCAGCGGGATTGCCTGCACCCGGCTTGTATTTCACCGTAAAGTTGTATGGTTGCAGACGAAGAGCCCATCTCTCAATTGTTTGGACTGCTGGTGGTTTGGACTTTGGATTATTGAAGATGGTCTCCAACGGTTTGTGGTCAGTGACTATCGTGGTGAAGGGTGCACCAAGCAGATACACATTGAAGTGTTCACAGCCCCATACAAGAGCAAGAGCTTCCTTCTCTGTCTGACTGTATCGTTGCTCAACATCTGTGAGAGAACGGCTGGCGTAGGCAATTACTACTCTGGAATCTGGTTGACCAGGTTTGTGTTGGGCTAAAACAGCACCTAAACCAACAGGACTAGCATCCACCGTTAACTCAGTGTCCATTGATGGATCAAAGTATGCAGCAGTCGCATTCTCTACTAGTGCATCTTTCACAGCATCAAATGCATTTTGCTCGATATCGCTCCAGTACCATGATGCATTTTTCTTCAGGAGCTCACGTAGAGGCTTTGTAATGGTAGCAAAATCTGGAATGAAGCGAGAACAGTAGTTTGCCATTCCCAGAAAACTATGTACTTCAGTGGACGTTGAAGGAGGTGCAGCATTCTTGATATCTGCAACTTTCTTAGGATCTGGAGACAGACCTTTGTCACTAAGTACATGTCCAAAGAATTCAATTTTATGTTGATTGAACTCACACTTTGCTCGGCTTAGCGTCAAATTCTTTTCTCGTAAGCTTGCAATGTTGCACGAAGAGCTTTGTCGTGTTCAGCTTGGGTACGGCCATAAACAATGATGTCATCAGACATGTTGTCAGCATTAGGTATGTCTTGCAATACCTGGCTGATGATGTGCTGGAATACCTCGGCAGCACTGTTAATACCAAAACTCAGGCGCTTGTACCTATACAGACCTCGATGTGTCGTAAACGTTGTGATGAAGCGACTCTCATCATCAAGTTCAAGCTGATGATAGCCCTTGTTTAAATCTAACTTGCTGAATACAGTTGCACCATTCAAGCGGTAGATCATATCATCTACAGTGGGTGTAGGATGGCGTTCACGCATTATTGCCTTGTTGGGAACACGCATGTCCACACAAATGCGTATCTCATCTGGATTCTTCGGCTTTGGTGGAGTGACAATTGGGCTTACCCATGGTGTTGGGCCTGTTACTGGTTCAATGATATCTAGTTCCATCAGCCTATCCAGTTCGGCATCGACTTTCTTGCGAGTATGGAATGGTTGTCGGCGATGTGGTTGGGCAACTGGAATTACATCTGGGTTGATATGCAGATGTACTTTGCTATCAGTATAACAACCTATGGATTTAAATCGATCAGAAAATTCAGCAACAATACCATCAACATTGTTTGCAGATTCCACTGCTACAGCATTAGAAAGCTGAAGTAGCCCCAATTTGGTTGAAGTCTTGTAACTGAGTAAAGACTCCTTTGCATTCCTAACATGGAATGTAGTAATGAGCATTGCATTCTTTGACTTAATCTCTGCAGTGAAAGTTCCAATCACTGGCAAGGCTACCTTTGAAGCATAGGCAGTGGCTTTGCCATTATAGTTCTCAAGCTTTGGGAACTGTTTTTTAAATTTTTCATAGTGGCACTCAGCAATGGTGTCAATGTTTGATCCAGTGTCAATGAGAACCTTAAGACAAATACCAGCAATGTATACACATGTCTCTGGGTTGTTTGGAAGATCATTCCATTCTGTGATTGCTTGTACTCCATAAGTATAATCACATTCACTGTCATCTGAGACTGGTTGTAATGAAATGTTGTCTTGTACATTATTAACATTCTGGATATGAGGTGCAATATTGTGTTTACCACCTCGACCCCTATGACCTGATCCTCGTACAGTGCTTTTATTCATTGACTGTGGTTTCTTTAGTGCAGAACGACACATAGCACCAAAATGACCTAGTTTTCCACACTCATAGCACTTCTTACCTTGAGCAGGACAAACATTATCTTGGTGTGGGTAGTCTCCTCCACAATTGTAACATTTATTGTTGACACCCTCTGATGTGAGTTGTGATTGCTTGAGTCTTGTTCCTTGACCCCATTTGTGATGTGATTCTCGGTTCAAATTACTGTTAGGTTTGGCATGATATCTTCTTTGATTACGATGTCCTCCCTGAACCTTACGTACCTCATCACTGTTAGTAACAGTGGCAGCACCGTTATTGGCACTGCACTCCATGACACGAGCATCACGTGCAGCATCTTCCATTCGACGAGCAATATCCAGTATCTTGGTAAGAGAACTTTCATCATCAACAAGTTCTAGAGCTCTTCGACGGAGACGTGTAGATGTGCATGTTTCAATTATTTGCTGTTTGATTTCTTTGTCAACATCAGCAAACTCACAATGGGCTGCTAAACCCTGCAGACGTGTGTGGTATTGATCCACAGTTTCATTAGAGAGTTGTTTTGCTCTCCTGAAATGCATAATTTCCATTGCAGTATTTTGCCTTGGTTTGAAATGCTCTGTTAGTTTGGCTTTGGCAGTGTCATAATCTTTGGCACCACCAGTGTCTTTCAGTGTGTCAAAGATGTCACAAACTCTATCACCTGCATAATGAAGTAGAAAGGCACGCTTTCTTTCAGCACTTTTGATGTCAGAAACTATCAACAAATTTTCAAACCTTTTAAGCCATTTGACCCACCTCTGTGACAGGTTTGTCTGGTCACAGTCAGGATCAAATGCAGGAAACTGAGGTATATTTGCCATTTTTACTGAATAAATGTAACTTATCACTTAAATGTTCCTCAGAATATTAAACACTTACTGCACTGTATATGTTAGTCAAGAATTCACTGTAATTACTTTAATTTTGCAAAGCACACAAGCATTTTAATGCAAAAGTTCACAGCAGAGCACAATATAGCAGCAACTGACTTCTTACCTAGCCCTTGTGTACATGTGTTGTTCCTACTCACAGCAGCAGCACAGCAGTTGGTACAGCAGTTGGTACAGCAGCAGTTGGTACAGCAGCAGTTGGTACAGCAGTTGGTGCAGCAGTTGGTGCAGCAGTTGGTGCAGCAGTTGGTACAGCAGTCGGTACAGCAGTCAGTTCAGTGTGATGAATTTTGTAGCACGAAGCGTCGTTTCGTAACCAAAACATCAGGTTTTGTACACATCAAAGCTTCGTTTCGTACACAACGTCGGCAGATTCCTCAGTACAGTTTCTTCAGCACAGCTTGGGTAGCACACAGCTTGGGTAGCACACAGCATCGTTTAGCACACAGCATTGGTTAGCACACAGCATCGGTTAGCATACAGCATCGGGTATGGCGCTCACAGCTTCTCTTCCTCCTCCAGGCAGCATGCTTCTCCCTTGTGTTTGAAACTGAACAAATACCTGCGTTCACAGTTCATCCTCGTCGCCAATGTGGTGTTTGTGTGTTACTGAGGAAGTCTTGGTTGTAGGGTTGATGTAAAGTCATGACTTGGTTACTGACTTTAATACTTAATATGATTACATGACTAGTAGCTACCAAGCTTGGCGGGCGTCCTGTACGCTCTATTGTTTACCTCCTCTCTCTCTGGCGTCTCAGCCGCCGCACATAGAAAACGGATGGTACCATTTTCTGTGAACATGACACATATAACTAATTTGGAAACTACAGCTAAGAGAGAGGGGCGGAGCGTAACAATCTCCGATGTGATAAGCTAGGTCGGGATATATCTTACCATAAACTCCCTATCTCGGTCCAGCAGTGAGAAGACATACTCGGATCGATGGCTGCTGTATACAGTAAGTGCTATTTGTATGATGTACTTACAGTACTCGTTTATATTTGTTGTGATATAATTTTTTTTTATAATTTTTATTATTGAATATCTTTTAGTTTTGAAATATTATGATTATTTAATAGTCCCTGTGTTAAATATTGTATTTTTCTTTTGTTTAAAGATTTACCCAATGTGATGGATGTGAAGAGTCTACCAGGGTTTGGAAGTACGCCTGATCTTGTGTCAGAAACTATATGGCAAAGTCCAGCTTCGACTGTTTTGTGGAAGAATATGCCCCTGGCGGAAAAACAGACTTATAAAGTGATGACCCATACTGATAAATGTACGCATGAGAAAAGTGTTCCGGCTTTAGCAAAGTTTATTAGCAAAAGTGAAAATGTTTTAATGATACTGATCGGTCGTGATTTTATAAAGTTGAAAGAAGAACTTCCATTGATGAAATGTAACATAGTCTTATTTAGCTTAAAAGAGAGTGTTACAGATGTACTCAAGAAACATGAGAATTGTCAAGTGTTGTTGCTGACGAAAATTCCTAGTAAGGCCGAGATGAAGAAAATTTCTTTGTTATTTAAAGGCGATAAAATAATTTGCACTTTTAGACCTAGACCCCGTTTTAAATACATATTTCCAGAATTTGAAGAAGTGCCTATAGGATGTAACTTAAAGGATAAATTTTTTATAAGAAAACTTATGGATGAAATTGGTTCTCCAAATGCTGCAAACTGGTTTATTAATAAGTTGAGTTCTGAAGAACGAGAAGTGTATACTATAATGAGCCAGGATGAACTGCAACAGCAGGTAAATAGTAAGACTGTGAAAGAGCTTAGTATTATTCACCCTAAAACGGAAGAAGATGAACATTGGAGTTTAATTGATCATATGGAGGAGAGCTTTCCATCTTTTCCGTTAAATTTAATAAAGATGAGACCAGAAATAGGATATCATACCCCCAAAAAGATAGAAATAGAGGCTGTGATGAGATTTATAGGACAGGATCCTGTACTTGGTGTTTTCTCTGGTATGGCCTTTAGTGAAAATCTTATTAGGATAAGACATACTAATGTGGTACGAGCTACAGATAATTACTCGAATATGGGTGAGAGTAAGTGGATGGAGGTTGAACAAATGGATGCTGTAGAAGCAGTTAGGACTTATTGTAATGACAGAGAAGTACTTCTAATGTCCTGGCCTGAATTGATTTGTGATGATAATGTTTATAGCGATGCTTTCTATGTTTTAAAGGAATTTAAGGGACAAAAACTAATCTATTTTGCAGAAGGGGAAGGGGGTTGTTGTGCATGTGATGGATTTTTTAACTTGCTGGCTAGTGAGTTTCATTGTGTGAAATCAAATACATGTTTTACTTATAATTCTTTTCTAAATTCAAATGTTTATTTCTATATAAGACTGTAGTGTTTATGATTTCTTGAATACCTGTATATGATTTTCTTGAACACTTGTATAACTACTGTGAATAACTGTATGCGTTAAATGTTGTAATAAACTTAATGTCTCTTCTAAATAAGATTTCTTTATCCTTAATAGAATAATTTGCTTATTACATTGGAGGACTGAAACAAGTACTTAATTATGAAACCGAATAATGACATGATGTAGTAAGTTTAACGGAAATATTGAATACAATGACTTGAAAAGTTTTCCTTTGACTAATGAAGGTGTATGTTTAATAAAACTGAGTTACGAAAACACTGCCTTAAGATGCTACTGTAAGTAATGACTTAGTGCACAGGCAAGTATCTTTAATTGTACGAAGATGTCTTAGAATGATTTATATTGACCTTATTTTGAAAATGGATAACTACTAAATGCTCAGTAGTAACTCACTGTGAATTAGTAATGTTACTGTTGTTGTTGTTGTTGTTGTTGTTGTTAATAACGATGATCTACTTACTTACTTACTAAAATGACAGAAACAACTGGTTTTGAGAATTAGTACAGAGATGATTAGAGAATATGTAGTGAACTGTAATGAACGGGTAAGAACATGTAGCGGAGGGATGGAGGAAAATTGTAAGAAAGGGTTGAAAGTTGGGATGTGTAAAGGATTGAGAGATTGTAAGGGATGGTATCAAGATGTGCGGAAAACATGCTACAACATGTAAAGTAGACAGTGTAGTGAGTTGGGCGGTGAACAAGCTAGGACTTGTAATGGATGGAAGGAGTCGGGTATATTTACATATGACTCATGTTTAAATAAGATATGGGACACAGTAATACATGCTACAACATGTAAAGTAGACAGCGTAGTAAGATGCGAGGCGAACATGCTGAGACATGTAAAGGATTGAGAGAGATTGTAAGGGTTGGTACCAAGATGAGTGGAAAACATGCTATAACATGTAAAGAAGAAATAGCGTAGTGAGTTGGGCGGTGAACAAGCTAGGACTTGTAATGGATGGATGGATGGAAGGAGTTGGGTATATTTACATATGACTCATGTTTAAATAAGATAGGGGACACAGTAATAGTTGTTTAAGTCTTGTATAAAATGGGAAAGAACTAGAGAATATGTAAGACTAAGTACAGATCTGAACTTACAGAGAATATGCTATGAACGGGGAAAGAACGCAAATTAACAGCTACATTTAAATTTATGAGACTTGGATGAGACGGAGGAATGTGAGAGGGGATGAAAGGTAATTACACAGGTTGGGGTTATGTGAGTACTCGGATAAGAGTTAAGCTGCAGACGGACTTGATCGAATATATTTATGTCTGATGATCTAAGGCTGAGGAAATGGAGCTTGGCTAATGTCCAGATTAATTTTACTACGTTAGAAATTTGGTGATCTTAAATCTCGGGGTGATTTAGTTGGAAAATAAAGAACTTGTACAAAATGAACTAAGCTGGGGCACAAGAGTTGAAACTTGATAACTGAACTGGTTTTTATTTACTATGTCTGAAAATGTAGTTGGGTGTTTAAATCTCAGGGGGATTTGGACTGATAGTAATGAATTTACAGGAGTGAACTTGGACAGAGGACAAGAGCTAGAGTTTTATAATTGTTTATTTCATATTTACTATGTCTTAAATACAGAGGGTAAAAATTTCAGGGAAATTGATGGGTTATTTACAAAGATACGAAAGAGGACTAAGGTGGGGACGAGAGCTGGAGCTCAGTAACTGACTTGATCTTATTTACTGACTTTGAAGTATGTCTGCTTTTTAAATTTCGGGAAATTGATTGGTTATTTACATATATACGAGAGAGAACTAAGGCGGGGGATGAGAGCTGGAGCTCGATAACTTACTTGATTTTATTTACTAACTTTGAAGTATGTCTGCTTTAAATTTCGGGAAAATTGGTCTGTTACTAACGATCTTGTATAAATGAACTAAGGCGGTGGACAAGAGTTAGAGTTTGATAATTGTTTGGATCCTATTTACTATGTCCGAAATACAGAGAGTATAAATTTCAGGGAATTTGATAGGATATTACTGAAAACACGCGAGGGGAGTAAGGTGGGGTACGAGAGCTGGAGCTCGGTAATGGACTTGATCTTATTTACGGTGTCTGAAATACAGAGGGTAAAAATCTCAGGGAATTTGGACTGTTACTAACGATCTTGTACAAATGAACTAAGCTGGGGACAAGAGCTAGAGTTTGATAATTGTTTGCATTTACTAAACTATGTCTGAAATACAGCAGGTAGAAATTTCGGGGAATTTGAATAGGTATTAACGAAGATACGAGAGAGAGCTAAGGCGGAGGACAAGTGCTGGAGCTCGGTAACTAAATTACTGTATTGAAATACGATTATTTTTAAATTTTAGAGGGATTGGAATGATAGTATTCATTATACGACAGGGGACTAAGGCGGGGGAACGTGAGCTAGAACATGCTTACTAACACGATTTATTTGTGTAAAACTGACTTGCTTAATGAAAAGGAGCAAACATACGATGTTGGAAAATAGCTGAACTGAATGAAAGGAGAGAGAGAGAGAGAGAGAGTGGAGGGACGGTCCAGATATTATTATGGAGACGATAAGATAAGAGGTAACCTGTATGCGACGTCTGGCTGGCCGGGCGTAAGGTAAATAAAGGTGACGCGAGAGATTGTGAGGTAAGGGGGAGGGAGGGGGTGTGAGGTACGAGACCTGAAAATCCTGGCTCACACACGGGATTTTCTAAATTTACCTGAAAACTATGGCTCACACAGACGGATTTTGTAAGTTGAAAACATGTAAAATATGTCCGTAGAGTTCTCCTGATACCCTAAAGCGCTACATACGATATTTGAATTTCTCCCATAAGACCTTAACAAACTTCTAAGTCTCGGAAATTATTTTCATCATAAGCCCTTTAACAAACTTCTAAAATCTGTGACACAAAATTTACCTGAAAACAGTGGCTCACACACGGGATTTTGGACCTGAAAACCATGGCTCACACAGGGGATTTTTTCCCCCCAAAAAAAGGAGCCGCTGGACTGCCATCCCTACTACTCACCTGCACCAACACCTCTACACCACCACCTACACCAACACCTCTACACCACCACCTACACCACCACCTGCACCAACACCTGTACACCACCACCTCCACCACCACCTACACCACCACCTGCACCAACACCTCTACACCAGCACCTCTACCAACACCTGCACCAACACCTCTACACCACCACCTACACCACCACCTGCACCACCACCTGCACCACCACCTACACCACCACCTACACCAACACCTCTACACCAGCACCTCCACCAACACCTGCACCAACACCTCTACACCACCACCTGCACCACCACCTACACCACCACCTGCACCAACACCTCTACACCACCACCTCCACCAACACCTGCACCAACACCTCTACACCACCACCTGCACCAACACCTACACCACCACCTGCACCAACACCTCTACACCACCACCTACACCAACACCTCTACACCACCACCTGCACCAACACCTCTACACCACCACCTACACCACCACCTACACCAACACCTCTACACCACCACCTACACCAACACCTCTACACCACCACCTGCACTAACACCTCTACACCACCACCTACACCAACACCTCTACACCACCACCTACACCAACACCTCTACACCACCACCTACACCAACACCTCTACTGTGGGAACCGACCTGTGAGATTTATATTTATTTAATTTATATGAATTTATATTTACGTTAATTTATATACTTCGATAGCAATTTGTATAATGTTAAGTGGACTGTATTTCTGCAATAATCTCATAATCTCACAAATCGATCCTCTACACATTAGGAGGGGTTTATTAGTTTATATATATGCAGCCAATCAAACTACAGTATTAACTACATACATTGAAGAGGTTCCTTATCTTATAGTACAGCAGGTTAGTCCACCAGGTATAACTAGGGTGTAGACACCAAATTATCCTCTTTGAGGTAGCTTCCATCACCCAGTAACTGGTGCACAAAATCTTGCATCCTCGTCTTGACCTGTCAAAAGTGCGCTAGCTGTGAAGCCAGATACCTATATATGACAAGCTATATCAGAGAAAACTGTACATGGAACATTGAAGACCTGGCTTAATTACCTTTAGTTTGAGGCGATTTCGCGTTCTAACCGGCTAACCCTACCCAATGACATTAATGGCCACTAATGATAGATAATGGGTTTCGGAAAGAACACTTAACTTGAATTTGTAGACAGCGTGTTGATAATGGTACACTTTTAGTTTCCATAACACTACGTCCAAGTAAATTTAACAGGAGCCGAATTTGCTCCCGTGAGCCTCTGGTTTAGTATAAACAATGGCTGTTTAACACTCCATACTATTGACGTTACTGGCCGACATTGTCCAGATATGATAGGAGCCGAATTTGCTCCACACGTCTCGGACGTGACACAACAATGGCTGCCCTCCTTCCTCACTCTGACGCCTGGCTTACAATGTCCACATGTCAGAAAGTGATAGAAGGGTCACATTTACTCTACTTTAATATTGATAATTAAGTTAATTTATATAAGATGTTTTTATGATGGTAAAGTCCAAAGACTAATGTATTTAAGAATAATTCCCAGCAGAATAGCTGGTCAATTTATAATGGTATGTGGTGATGATATCCCGTTTTCTTTAGACGGTAATTCCACTACAAGTTACGTTTTCTATGGGTAACTTGTTTATACAATACAGCTATTATCTGTATGATTATTAAATGGTGTCGGATTTTCCGACATCTACACCACCACCTACAGCAACACCTCTACACCACCACCTACACCAACACCTCTACACCACCACCTACACCAACACCTCTACACCAGCACCTACACCACCACCTGCACCAACACCTCTACACCACCACCTGCACCAACACCTCTACACCACCACCTACACCAACACCTACACCACCACCTGCACCAACACCTCTACACCACCACCTGCACCAACACCTACACCACCACCTACACCAACACCTCTACACCACCACCTACACCAACACCTATACACCACCACCAGCAGCAACACCTCTACACCACCACCTGCACCACCACCTCTACACCACCACCAGCAGCAACACCTCTACACCACCACCTGCACCAACACCTCTACACCACCACCAGCAGCAACACCTCTACACCACCACCTGCACCAACACCTCTACACCACCACCAGCAGCAACACCTCTACACCACCACCTACACCAACACCTCTACACCACCACCTACACCAACACCTCTACACCACCACCAGCAGCAACACCTCTACACCAACACCTGCACCAACAACTCTACACCACCACCTACACCACCACCTCCACCAACACCTGCACCAACACCTCTACACCACCACCCACACCACCACCTACACCACCACCTCCACCAACACCTGCACCAACACCTCTACACCACCACCTCCACCAACACCTCTACACTACCACCTACACCAACACCTCTACACCACCACCAGCAGCAACACCTCTACACCACCTCCTCCACCAACACCTGCACCAACACCTCTACACCACCACCTACACCACCACCTGCCCAACACCTAGAACATGGTGAGGTCACTGTGCTAGGAGAGGGGGCAGTAAACCAGGCGGCCTTGGAAGGGTTCGAAATTACGATGGATGAGGTCAAACGACACTTGTTATATCTGGATGTGAGAAAGGCTGTTGGTCCAGACGGGATCTCACCATGAGTATTGAAAGAGTGTGCAGAGGCATTCTGATTGCCACTCTCTATAGTGTATAGTTGGTCACTGGAGACGGGAGACCTACCAGAAATATGGAAGGCGGCTAATGTGGTCCCAATATACAAAAAGGGTGACAGACAAGAGGCACTGAACTACAGGCCAGTGTCCTTAACTTGTATACTGTGCAAAGTGATGGAGAAGATCGTGAAAAAAATCTAGTAACACATCTGGAGAGAAGGGACTTCGTGGCAAATAGCCAACATGGGTTCAGGGAGGGTAAATCTTGCCTTACTGGCTTAATAGAATTTTACGATCAGGTGACAAAGATTAAGCAAGAACGAGAGGGCTGGGCGGACTGCATTTTTTAGGACTGTCGGAAAGCCTTTGACAGTCCCCCATAAGAGGCTGGAGGATAAGGCAGGAGTAACTGGTAAAGTGTTCCAGTGGATAAGGGAATACCTAAGCACTAGGAAGCAAAGAGTTACAGTGAGGGGTGAGACCTCAGATTGGTGTGAAATCACCAGTGGAGTCCCACAGGGCTCTGTACTCGGTGTTATCTTGTTTCTGATATACGTAAACGATCTCCAGGAGGGTATAGACTCATTCCTCTCAATGTTTGCTGACGATGCCAAAATTTTGAGAAGGATTAAGACAGAGGATAACTGCTTGAGGCTTCAAGAAGACCTAGACAAACTATAGGAATGGTCGAACAAATGGTTGTTCGAGTTTAACCCAACCAAATGTAATATAATGAAGATAGGTGCAGGGAGCAGGAGGCCAAATACAAGGAATTATCTGGGAGAGGAAATTCTTCAGGAGTCAGAGAAAGAAAAAGACTTGGGAGTTGATATCACGCCAGACCTGTCTCCTGCAGCACATATCAAGAGGATAACATCAGCGGCATATGCAAGGCTGGCATATGAACGGCATTCAGAAATTTGTGTAAAGAATCATTCAGAACTTTGTATACCACATATGTCAGACCAATCCTGGAGTATGCAGCCCCAGCATGGAGTCCATATCTAGTCAAGGATAAGACTAAACTGGAAAAGGTTCAAAGATTTGCCACCAGACTAGTACCCGAGCTGAGAGGTATGAGTTACGAGGAGAGACTACAGGAATTAAACCTCACTTCGTTGGAAGACAGAAGAGTTAGGGGGGGACATGATCACCACATTTAAGATTCTCAAGGGAATTGATAGGGTAGATAAAGACAGGCTATTTAACACAAGGGGAACACGCACAAAGGGACACAGGTGGAAACTGAGTGCCCAAATGAGCCACAGAGATATTAGAAAGAACTTTTTTAGTGTCAGAGTGGTTGACAAATGGAATGCATTAGGAATTGATGTGGTGGAGGCTGACTCCATACACAGTTTCAAGTGTAGATATGATAGAGCCCAATAGGCTCAGGACTCTGTACACCTGTTGATTGACGGTTGAGAGGCGGGACCAAAGAGCCAGAGCTCAACCCCCGCAAGGACAACTAGGTGAGTACACACACACATACACACACACACACACACACTTACAAAAATTAGAAAATGCCGTATTATTCATTAAAATTCCATTCATATTATTAATAGATACATTTTAAGATTTTCTAAAAAAGTGACTCTTACTATAACTAGTCCGTCTGGCTATCCCGACTGCGCGCTTCGCCGTCTGTCATTATATCTGTCTGTGGGTTTTTGCCTTCCATATGTCTCTCTCTCTGGAATATTCCTTATTGTTGCCTACCTGTAATAAAGAATAGTGTGTCCCCCAGATACACTGAGACCGGAGCCTCGCTGCGCGGTGTAACTCAATAAGGGAAGCTAAATTGTCTCTAGTGACGGCTGACGTTCAGGCAAAAGGTAGAAAAGTAATAACACGGATGTGAGGAATGACGTGAAAGAGGCAATAATAGAGGTGACAAAGAAGAAGAAAGATTTTATTTTTTTTTTTTGAATAGGAAAAAAGAGTTCCTAGAGGGTATAGAGGCGAAGCCATTGTACTAAAAATTTTCCAACTCTGCCTAGCTCAAGGAATTTATCCCTCCTTATGAAAGGCAGATCAGTACACAAAAATAAGAGCTGCTCAGTGGTTGGTAACTACAGACCAGTGCCACAACTCTCCATTACTGGCAAAATCCTAGAATCATTAATCGCTCAGCAAATGATATATTCTTTTGGCCATCATCGGCTAATATGTGATCGACAATATGGTTTTAGAAAAGGCCGATATGCTGCTGATCTCTTGCTAAGTCTCTCCTCTATGTGGCATCAGTCACTGGATGAGTCCAAGATCAGTTGTGTTGTTGCTCGTGATATAGCAGGAGCCTTTGGTCAGGTCTGGCACTCTGGACTAGTAGTGAAGCTTCAAGAACTAGGCATTCGTGTGCTCCATCTTATGTGTAATTAAAAGACTACCTTCAGGAACGGACTCTAACGGTAGTCCTCAATGGAGCAGAATCCGAAAGCCACTCAATTGGTGCCAGCCTTCCACACGGTAGTGTTCTTGGCCCTCTGCTGTGGATGTTTACTTCAACGATCTAGTTCATCTCATTCCTGAAGCATACAGAAAGGAAGAAATGTCAACTGCTGCAAGAATCATTAATCGCCAACGTTCAACGATTTCTATTTGGGGTAGAAGATGACATGTCCTATATGCGGCTGAATAGACACAAGCGATGATCAACCCACTCTGTCAATCCCCCTTAGTATTTTATATGTTCCTATCACATTCCGCCTTTCCCTTTATTTTTCTAATGTCGTAACGCTCAGTTCTTTCAGGCGCTATTCATGCTCCATCCCACGTAACTCTGGGGCGAGCCTCGTAGCAAACTTCTGAACCTTTTCCAGTTTTCTTATGTGTTTCTTTAGGTGGGGACTTCATGAAAGCGCGGCATACTCTTAGACTGGTCTCACGTAGGCAGTGTAAAGCCCCTAAATGCCTCCTTACTTAGGTTTCTGAATGATGTTCTATCTTTTGCCAGTGTAGAGTCTGCTGCTGTCGATATCCTATTTATATGTTCCTCAGGAATTAGATTAGGTGTTACGTCCACTCCCAGGTCTCTTTCTCGCGTAGTCACAGGTAGGCAGTTTCCCTTCATCGTGTACTGTCTCTTTGGTCTCTAATCACCTAATCCCATTTCCACAACTTTACATTTACTCGTGTTGAACTCCAGTAGCCATTTTTCTGACCATCTCAGAAACCTGTTCAAGTCCTCTTGGAGGATTCTACAACTATCATATGACAAAACTTTTCTCATTCTTTGTGTGACACACAGACACTTTGGTATGTGCGTGTGTGTGTGTGAGTGTATGCTCGCACAAGATCGTAAGTGGAAACAGAAAGGTCTGAGACAAAAGGAAATCAGAGAGACAGATCGGTCACGCGTAAATAGGGAATAATTATATTAGTTTATTAGCAGTACAAAAGTCAAATTAGCTTGGTGACGCGCCAGGAAAATTTATTTCCCGTACACAAATAGACAAATGTCCACAAATATATATATGGAGAAATATTTGAAACACGTGTTGGTAAATACATATACAAAATCACACAAGTCACATATTCGTACATGTGCGTGGCACCAATGTCATCACTAAGACGAACATCCTCCAAGATGTTGACCTCACGCAAGGGCAGCCTACCAGGTTGCCACGAAGACAAGCGAGTCATTTTTCACATCTCAAATTATACAAAGCAGATCACCTTAAATTTTGGTGTTAGCTGCTTCCGTGTTATCCAAGTTTACCATTCCGGCGCCCGGCTACACTTTCACGAAATTCTTGAACACAATTTTCTCGTGCTTGGCGTTCCATTGGAGGCTGGCAGGATGTCCAAACACTAAAGAATCTTTGAGTTTAAAACTCAAAGTTTTTTCCTCATTGTTTAAGGAAATATTTTCCGTATCAAAGCACTGTAAAATTGTACTTTGTCTGCAATTCTTTTGGACCGCAGACTCCGCACGGCCCCATCTCTCAGTTCCACGAGATTCATCGGAACACTACAATGGTGCTCCTGCTGCCACGGACTGAGACACCAAAGGCTCTTGACGCCTCTTCCACTCATCGTGCAGTGTGCCATTCAACACACAAGCAACTGGAAGAGAACTGTCAAGAATTCCTATACTAAACTCGGTCCAACATCAAAAAGTTAGCATGACATATTTCAGAGTTTTAAATTCAAAGATTCTTTAGTCCTGCCAGCCTCCAATGGAACGCCAAGCACGAGAAAATTGTGTTCAAGAATTTCTCTCTTGCTTGTTCTCTCTCTGTCTCTCTCTCTCTCTCTCTCTCTCTCTCTCTCTCTCTCTCTCTCTCTCTCTCTCTCTCTCTCTCTCTCTCTCTCTCTCTCTCTCTCTCTCTCTCTCTCTATATATATATATATATCTCTCTCTCTCTCTCTCTCTCTCTCTCTCTCTCTCTCTCTCTCTCTCTCTCTCTCTCTCTCTCTCTCTCTCTCTCTCTCTCTCTCTCTCTCTCTCTCTCTCTCTCTCTCTCTCTCTCTCTCTCTCTCGCTCTCTCGCTCTCTCTCTCTCTCTCTCTCTCGCTCTCTCTCTCTCTCTCTCTCTCTCTCTCTCTCTCTCTCTCTCTCTCTCTCTCTCTCTCTCTCTCTCTCTCTCTCTCTCTCTCTCTCTCTCTCTCTCTCTCTCTCTCTCTCTCTCTCTCTCTCTCTCGTCGGTATGTCGTACCAAGTACGACTTGGTATGTCGTACCAAGTAGCCAGAACGCACTTCTCAGCCTACTATGCAAGGCCCGATTTGCCTAATAAGCCAAGTTTTCATGAATTATTGTTTTTTTCGACAATCTAACCTACCTAACCTAACCTAACCTAACTTTTTCGGCTACCTAACCTAACCTAACCTATAAAGAAAGGTTAGGTTAGTTTAGGTTCGGTCATATATCTACGTTAATTTTAACTCCAATAAACAAAAATTGACCTCATACATAATGAAATGGGAAGCTTTATCATTTCATAAGAAAAAAATTAGAGAAAATATATTAATTCAGGAAAACTTGGCTTATTAGGCAAATCGGGCCTTGCATAGTAGGCTGAGAAGTGCGTTCTGGCTACTAGGTACGACATATATATATATATATATATATATATATATATATATATATATATATATATATATATATATATATATATATATATATATATATATATATATATATCAATATTTCTTATATATCTTTTCACTGTTGATGGTAACTGAAAAATCAATTCTCCAAAATTTATTTTTGTTTCTAGTCTGACGCGACACTTGAACACGTTTCGTAAAAACTTATTACATTTTCAAAGACTTTAGTTTACACACACACAACTATAACTAAACAGAGTTTAAACAGCTTCGATTTTATACCTGCATTTGGGTGAGGTGATACGTTACAACAGTTTTGGATGAGGTGAAAACAAACTTTCAACACAAGACAGAACACGAAACAATGGGTAGAATATTTTGTAAGATAAAGGGAAGAATGGAAGTAACTGCAAAGGGCCTATTGGCCCATATTTCTTGATGCTTCTATATTGGTGTGGAGTCTTGAAGTGGGTAGAATATAGTTGTGCATTAATTGGCTGTTGATTGCTGGTGTCGACTTCTTAATGTGTAGTGCCTCGTAGATATCAAGCTGCCTGCTATCGCTGTATCTATCGATGATTTCCGGGTTTTTTGTTAAGACTTCTCTGGTGATGGTCTGGTTGTGGGAAGAGATTATATGTTCCTTAATGGAGCCCTGTTGCTTATGCATCGTTAATCGCCTGGAAAGAGATGTTGTTGTCTTGCCAATATACTGAATTCTTTGAGGCTTACAGTCCCCAGGTGGCCATAGACGACATTGGTCTCTTTTAAAGCGTTCTGCTTTGTGTCTGGAGAGTTTCTCATGAGTAGGTTGGCCGTTTTCTTGGTTTTATAGTAGATCGTCAATTGAATCTTCTGATTTTTGTCTGTAGGGATAACGTTTCTATTAACAATAACTTTCAGGACCCTTTACTCCCTTTTATGAGCTGTGGAAAAGAAGTTCCTGTAAAATAGTCTAATAGGGGGTACAGGTGTTGTGTTAGTTGTCTCTTCAAAGGTTGCATGGCGTTTCACCTTCCTTCTTATGATGTCTTCAACGAAATCATTGGAGAAGCCGTTGTCGACTAGGACCTGCCTTACCCTACAGAGTTCTTCGTCGACTTGCTTCCATCCTGAGCTGTGGCTGAGAGCACGGTCGACATAAGCATTAACAACACTCCTCTTGTACCTGTCTGGGCAGTCACTGTTGGCATTGAGGCACATTCCTATGTTTGTTTCCTTAGTGTAGACTGCAGTGTGGAAACCTCCGCTCCTTTCCATGACTGATGATTGGCCGAAGTGGGTTTCCAGGCTGATATGTCTTGACATTTCCATACACGTATCCAGGCGTATATTCCCCGGAGAGGAGGGGAGGTTTCCACACTGCAGTCTACACAAAGGAAACAAACATAGGAATGTGCCTCAATGCCAACAGTAACTGCCCAGACAGGTACAAGAGGAGTGTTGTTAACGCTTATGTCGACCGTGCTCTCAGCCACAGCTCAGGATGGAAGCAAGTCGATGAAGAACTCTGTAGGGTAAGGCAGGTCCTAGTCAACAACGGCTTCTCCAATGGTTTCGTTGAAGACATCATAAGAAGGAAAGTGAAACGCAACCTCTGAAGAGACAACTAACACAACACCTGTACCCCCTATTAGACTATTTTACAAGAACTTCTTTTCCACAGCTCATAAAACGGAGGAAAGGGTCCTGAAAGATATTGTTAAAAGCAACGTTATCCCTACAGACAAAAATCAGAAGATACAACTGACGATTTACTATAAAACCAAAAAAACGGCCAGTCTACTCATGAGAAACTCTCCAGACATAAAGCAGAACACTTTTAAAGAGACCAACGTCGTCTATGCCTTCAAATACCCTCTTGGGGACTGTAAGCCTCAAAAAAACTCAGTATATAGGTAAGACAACAACATCTCTTTCCATGCGATTAACAATGCATAAGCAACAGGGCTCCATTAAAGTACATATAATCTCTTCCCATAACCAAACCATCACCAGAGAAATCTTAGCAAACAAGACAGAAATCATCGATAGATACAGCGATAGCAGGCGGCTTGATATCTGCGAGGAACTACACATCAAGAACTTAACACCAGCAATCAACAGCCAATTAATGCACAACTATATTCTACCCACTTCAAGATTCCGCTCCAATATAGAAGCATCAAGAAATATGGGCCAATAGGCCCTCTACAATTACTTCCATTCTTACCTTCAATACCCATTGTTTCTTGTTCTATCCTGTGTTGAAAGTTTTGTTCACCTCATCCAAAACTGTTGTAACATATCACCTCACCCAAAATGCGGGTATAAAATGAAAAATGAAAGCTGTTTAAATCATAGCATAGTAGGAACTCTGTTTAGTGTGTGTAGGTAATAATTGTGTGTGTGTAAATTAAAAGTCTTTGAAAATGTAATAAGTTATTACGAAACGCGTTCAAGTGATGCGTCAGACTAGAAATAAAAATGAATTTTGGGGAATAGATTTTTCAATTACCATCAACAGTGAAAAGAAACATAAGAAAGATCGAGAAAATTAGTGTTAGAATTATTAATCTTACTTTTTCGGTCATATTTAATAATATATATATATATATATATATATATATATATATATATATATATATATATATATATATATATATATATATATATATATATATATATATATATGTATATATATATATATGTATATATATATATATATATATATATATATATATATATATATATATATATGTATATATATATATATATATATATTATATATATATATATATATATATATATATGTATATACATATACATATATATATATATATATATATATATATATATATATATATATATATATATATATATGTATATACATATATATATATATATATATACATATATATATATATATATATATATATATATATATATATATATATATATATATATATATATATATATGTGGTACCTAATAGCCAGAACTCACTTCTTGGCCTACTATACAGGACCCTCATCGCAGTAGGCCAAGTTTGCAGGGCTCTTGAATATTAAGACTAGTAGACGATGATGTCTATCTATTTAGCCTATTAAGCATGATATATATATATATATATATATATATATATATATATATATATATATATATATATATATATATATATATATATATGATATATATATATATATCATATATATATAATATATATATATATTATATATATATATATATATGATATATATATATATATATATATATATATATATATATATATATATATATATATATATATATATATATATATATATATTATATGTCGTACCTAGTAGCCAGAGCTCACTTTTCAGTCTACTATACAAGGCCCGATTTACATAATAAGTCACGTTTTCATGTCTAGTAGCCAGAACGCACTTCTCAGCCTACTAACGAAGGTTGCATTGTAGTGGGGACATATTAGGGCATACCTCTGTTTCAGAAAAGTTGTTCAATATCAACCAATATTTTTTTAACTAGTTGTATAGTAAAAAGGAAGACAAAAAATACAAAACTTTTATTATTCAACTAATTTTATACTAACTATTTTATAATTGGTCCGAAATATAGTTCCTCAAGGTGACATCATCATCAAGATAGTAATATCATGCTGAGGTATACCAGTAAGACTGCCCAGAGACTCGGCATTGTGGTTGATGGCCGTCACTGCCATGCTGAACTCAACCATTGAACGACTTACAGATCTGTCTTTGGGGACGCTATTCCAAACTCGGTTGTGTAGAGACTCATTTGGCTTTCCCTTCAGACACTTTTTCATGTTTTCCTCCGAGATAAGATCATCGTAGAACTTGAAGTAGATCTTTTGGATTTCAAATTCGTCCTCATTCGATTGTGGGATATTCATGGTCTTGTGTGTTCGTGGGATCTTTTTATTTGCAAGATCGTGTTGGTAAAAACACCAAGAATTTTTGCCTTCAGGACAGAAATGGTGTAATGGATTTTCATCTGTGGACGTTTCATGGAACAGTCCGGATAGGCAGGCCTTCCTCATTTTTCTCCAGTCTGTGTTGATGTTGTCCCTGATGGCTCGTTTGAAGTGAACCATCAACTTCCCAAAGGTCTCGTAACTTAGCTTTCCATTACCTTCGGCCTCCCCTTTTGACTCCAAATGGATGATCTGTGTAACAAGTCTCTCGACTAAGTAATTTTCACACTCAGTCTTTTCCACCTTAACGTCTCCATATGGTCCAGCACCATAGTTCATTCCACAAACTTTATTGTAGGTAGAGGAGGAGTTACTGTTATCCACCAAAGTTGTATACCTGAGTTTGATGTTTTGTGATCGACCCCACATCAACAATGCAGCATCCTCTTCCATATTTTTTGGCCTGCTGTAATAGTTTTTATCACAATGTGGTAGATGTTTATCCATCTCATCATCAAACTGAGCCTCGTTTATTTCCGAATTCCGTTTCCTACGCTTGAGCATTTGGCACTGAATGCAGGTTTTTTTACAGAACACATTGAAGTCCACAACCATGCCTGTTAACATTTCCACTAGGAAAGCAGTGCTAATTTGTGAATAAGGGCTCCTAGATCCGCTAAAGGACACATCAATGTTAAGGAAGCCATCAATGGGGTCTATATTTAACTGTTTTTTATATTGGTCAAAT
>NW_027189157.1:1092326-1119826 GCF_040958095.1 Procambarus clarkii | reverse complement strand
GGTGTGGGTGTAGAGGGTGTGGTGGGTTGGTGTGGGTGTAGAGGGTGTGGTGGGTGTGATTGGCTGGTGTGGATGTGATGTGGGTGGTGTGGGTGTAGAGGATGTGATGTGGGTGGTGTGGGTGTAGAGGGTGTGGTGGGTTGGTGTGGGTGTAGAGGGTGTGGTGGGTTGGTGTGGATGTGATGTGGGTGGTGTGGGTGTAGAGGATGTGATGTGGGTGGTGTGGGTGTAGAGGGTGTGGTGGGTTGGTGTGGGTGTAGAGGGTGTGGTGGGTGTGATTGGCTGGTGTGGATGTGATGTGGGTGGTGTGGGTGTAGAGGATGTGATGTGGGTGGTGTGGGTGTAGAGGGTGTGGTGGGTTGGTGTGGGTGTAGAGGATGTGGTGGGTGTGATTGGCTGGTGTGGATGTGATGTGGGTGGTGTGGGTGTAGAGGATGTGATGTGGGTGGGGTTGGCTAGTGTGGGTGTGGGTGTGATTGGCTTGTGGTAGATTGGTGTGGGTGTAGTGTGGGTGTGATTGGCTTGTGGTAGATTGGTGTGGGTGTAGTGTGGGTGTGATTGGCTGGTGTGGATGGTTGGTGTGGGTGTTGTGGGTTGAGGGTTTGGCGTGGGTGGGTGTGGGTGTAGTGGGTGTGATTGGCTTGTGGTAGATTGGTGTGGGTGTAGTGTGGGTGTGATTGGCTGGTGTGGATGTTGGGTTGGCTGGAGTGGGTGTGATAGGTTGGTGTGGCTGTAGTGGGTGTGGTATGTGATGTGGGTGTGGGTGGTGGGTGTGGGTGTGGGTGTGGGTGTGGGTGTGGGTGTGGGTGTGGGTGTGGGTGTGGAAGTTTAATGCACTGGGTCCCAGAAGGATACAGACTGAGAATGGGTGCCTCAAGTGGTACCTCACTTTTTTTTTTGTTCGTAATGTTTCAAATTATTATATACTTTTGAATTTTGTTAGATTTTCTATAAATTTTATTAGTTTTCACATTTTGTTTATTCTGTCCAATAAAAGCAACATAGAACACTTTCAAAGGCGTTGACCCCCACCGACCATTGGTGACCCTCGTCCCACTGGTCGCATGACAAGCTACACACACCAGCTAAACCCACAAGCTGCACCCACAAGCTGCACTCACAAGCTGCACTCACAAGCTGCACCTACCAGCCACACATACCAGCCACACCCAACAGCTAAACACACTAGCTACACCCAACAGCTAAACACACTAGCTACACCCACTAGCTACACCCAACAGCTAGCTACATACACTAGTTAAACACAACAACCACACACACACAAACACACACACATACACACACACACACACAAGCCACACCCAACAGCTACACACACTAGCTACACCCACTAGCTACACCCAACAGCTAGCTACAAAACACAACAGCCACACACACAAGCCACACCCAACAGCTACACACACTAGCTACACCCACTAGCTACACCCAACAGCTAGCTACAAAACACAACAGCCACACACACAAGTCACACCCAACAGCTACACACACTAGCTACACCCACTAGCTACACCCAACAGCTAGCTACAAAACACAACAGCCACACACACTAGCTACACCCACTAGCTACACCCAACAGCTAACTACATACACTAGCTAAACACAACAGCCACACACACAAGCCACACCCAACAGCTACACACACTAGCTACACCCACTAGGTTCATCAAAATTTTCACTGATTATAAGAGTCTGATCCTTCATACTGTATTATGACACGAAATAAATTTTATGGTTACTGCAAGATTGGGAGGAGGGAACCATCTTCTTCCGGTGGGGTTTACCAATCCCCCATTTTAATTAATGAATCTGTAACCAAATTTAATTCCTTTTGGGATTGCGTGAAAGATTCCGATGGTGATTTATTTCTACGTTGTTTTTCGTGTAGCTTTTGAGTCTATTATACTTTTAGTAACAGTACCTAACCAACCCTTCAATATTGAAATTGTTTCCAGTTTCCAATGGGATATTTATTATTATGAAAACACATTGATTTTTATAATTTATATTAAAAACAACATTTTTCGTTGATCTTATATATTAAGCCTGATTTAGGACTTATTGCATATATTTTGAGTTTGCAAGTACTAATTTTTATACCAAAAATATTACAATTAGTGAAAATAGGTTAAGTGATGGGACATACCAATAGACTATGTCTCTTCTTTCAAATACCTTGGAGTCTCTGTCCCTTGTACCTCAACTGCAATCAATAAGTTACATCAACAATGTAGAGACAGACTCAAGGCTCTCAGAACTGTAGTGGGGTACAGCCCGAAATATGGTGTTAATATTAGAATAGTAAGAATGATGTATTTAGCGTATAAAGGTCTCTGATAGACTATCATGTACCAGCTTTGGTCCTGCAGAATGGCAAAAGTATTGATAGACTGGAAAAAATACAAAATGAAGCGTCCTATACAAAGTTCTCAACATGCGGAAAGAATTAAACGAGATAGAATATATGAAATTAATCTTATGATGGGACTTATCAAATAGGTCCCTTAAAAGTGTTATTAGACGAGAACTCCTGGATGAACTTGAAGAAAGTAAAACAGTGTAAAACTGGACAGTGTTTCTGTTTATGTCTAGAATGGGAACCCCTGTAAGAGAACCTCTTGAAACACTTGTCACATTCAAAAGGCTTCTCCCCTGTATGGAGTCGACGGTGTTCTGTTAAGGCTTCTTTTCGCTTATATACTTTTTGGCAAATATCACATATGAATCTGTGTTCGTCATCATCAACCTCATTTCCATCTGCTCTCATTGCATGACCATTGTTAAGAGCAGAGTAGTAGGCTAAACCGGGGGGTGCCAACTTCAGGGACTTAGCCTGAGTGTTGGATGGAGCTGACTGTACAGAGGTTAGTTTTGGCGATGCTGATGGTTTAGATTTAAGGGAGAGATCGATCGGTTGTACATCATCAACCTCATTTCCATCTGCTCTCATTGCATGATCATTGTTAAGAAACGACGAGTCAATGCTTACAACCTTGGGATTAGCCTGAGTGTTGGATGGAGCTGACTGTACAGAGGTTAGTTTTGGCGATGCTGATGATTTAGATTTAAGGGAGAGATCGATCGGTTGTACATCATCAACCTCATTTCCATCTGCTGTCATTGCATGATCATTGTTAAGAGGAGGGTAGTAGGCTAAACCGGGGGGTGCCAACTTCAGGAACTGGTAAAACGACGAGTCAATGCTTACAACCTTGGGATTAGCCTGAGTGTTGGATGGAGCTGACTGACCCTCACAATAGTCACTGAAACGTGGAGAACGAACCTTCTTTTCATTACTAGTGGTCTGGGCAGAATCTGCATCTCTTTCATCATCCCTACTCCCCAAAATGTTATTTTTTTGATGTTGTTGCTGTATTTTTTGTTGTTGTTGATGGGATTGTTCATCTAACCACTCAAGAGTGTGTTGATGTGGGCATCGCCAGGAGACGAGAGCCTCCCCCCCCACAGTGCCACATTCACACACTTTTTGTCCCTTCGTCTCGCCCATTGCCCCATCGTCCATGCCTTCATGGCATCCACCAGCGACATCTTTGATGTGCCCTTGAGTATGTTGGGACTGAGAAATGTTATGTTGAGATGGTTGCTGTTGTCCATTGTCACTGCCCCGGGGCACAAACCCAGCCTCTAGACAACTGCCTGAGTGACAGTTTCTTGGGTTGGAAGAGGACTGTGTGTCAGGTCCAACATGCGCCATGTTCAGATGATTGATGAGCCGCTTAGTACTGGGGTCCTGAAATTTTTTTAGGTTGTTACAATCAGACCATTATTAAATTAGTCTATAAACATCCAAACTATAAAAAAAAAAAAACTATGATCATTGAGAAACAATATTCATTGCTGGTAAATTTTACATTGTAATTTTTACATCCCTAGGCATTCCATAAAATTAAATTTTAGACAATTATTCATCCAAAAAATTACAAAAATTACACACACACAAAAAAAAAAACAAAAAAAAAAACAAATTAATACTATAACCCTTAAGAAGGAACGACGAGAATACGACTTCACTCACTATACTGAATGGATTTCTTCAAGGATTTAAACACATGTTGTCACTGGGCGTGAACTACGAGGTAGACTGAGGGAGTAAGGAGCTATCACATCCTTTTTATTCATTGAGGACAATCTAGTGGCCAGCGACGAAGAGCTCAGGTCTCGAAGCTCCGGCGAGTATTATGTTATCCGATACTGTATATAATATTTGGCCCAATGGACTTCAGGGAGCCATTGAGTTAACACACCATAACGCCAACACCAATATTTATGTGAAATGTCATTACTTACTTGATCAATGAGAGGGACCCCTCATCAGAGTATTCCGAGGAGGAATCTTCAGATGAATCTTCAGATGATTCTTCAGATGAATTCTTCAGATGAATCTTCAGATGAATCTTCAGATGAATCTTCATCGTCTCGGTTCACCATTCCAAACCTACTTCTGATGGCATTTTTCTTTCTTTTCTTGAAGGGTGGGTTAAGATCATTATCATCTGATAATGTCTTTTTGATGTTGGTGTTTTTTTTTGGGGGGGGAAAGGTCTGGGGTAGATTGAGTTAAGGGAAACTCATTTGGGTCGATTTTGTTCAGAGTGAACAATGACATGCTAATTTTGGGAAGGGAACTATCCATACGGATACCATTCCATATGTTTAATATGTGAAGGGGATCGAGGTCTTTGCCACATATGACAAGCTCACCTTGTACAATGGAGGACATTTACTCATTAAAACGTTTGGAGTTAGTAGAATTAAAAAAGGGAATGGGACTGGACTCAGCATAAAGACGTACACCCAGACAGGCACCGGCTCTATCAACGAGACGAATTGAGTCTTGTCTGATCTCTCTGTTGGTGTGAAGCTCTTTATATAAAAATGGTCCAAGTTGTTATTTTTGGGACCTCAGAATACCACCGGATGCACACACATACACAGACACACACACACACACACACACACACACACACACACACACACACACTCATATAATATTTTTATTATGGCTTTTAATTTAACCAAGCTGTAGAAAGAGACCAATATATATAAAAACAATTACTTATGCCTAGTGTATAAAAAGAATAAAGTTGCTTCTTGAAGAGAAAGAGGAACAGACTGACAATTAAAAATATCAAAGCTAAACATAAAATTAATATATCCCTTTTAGAATTTGAAATTAAATTTTCTACTTCTTGTAATTCCAAATCTGCAGTTTGAATGGGATAATGTTTATATTTAGCTTCATTAATGATATAATTACTCATATCTATCACTTTAGAATCTCTATCATAGGTTTTAGAATTAATCTTGTGAGTAATTGCTTGACCAAGGCTGTTTACATCAAACTGACTAAGCAGGCTTAAAATCATCTTGTTCTCTTCTAAAGAATTTGTGGTAGTTCCATCCATACCAATTATGTTTATACATTGGGGATAAATGCGTATTATTTCATTTATGGCAGATAAATATATCATATCTGGTGTTATTTGTGGTGTGGTTATAGACTGTGGAGGCCCCAATTTAATATATTGTCCAAAGTTTATATCTTGTTCTAACAATTGATTAATTATTTTATGGCGAAGGTTTTCTAATGCAGCATGAGTTATTTCATTATTGTACCCACCAATATTACCTATTGATAAATATAATTCTAATGGTAACAACACTAATCCCACAGATAAAACAAGGGATAAAGACGAAGATAAAACGGATAAAAGCCGTATTGAAAATTGAATGCTCATTTCAACCATAGATGATCGAATGATCATCGCCAAAAGTTGAATAATCATTTGTTGAGATGAAGCTTCTACCATAATTACAGATAATAATTCTTGAAGAGCATCATGAAGAATGTTTTCGGAGAAATATTTTAACAGTCTTGAAATTATCTTAGGCACTCGAGTTGTAACTTCAATTTCGGTTATAGTAATAGCCTCATCTTTTATTAATGATAATAAATCGGAAAACTCAGATTCTAAACGTGTTATTATAACATCTATGAAATTAGTAGTTGTAGTAGTATACTGTTCAATAAATGATACATTTTCGGAGGATACTACTATATCCGCTTCGTCAACAAATTGTTCTTTTTCGAGTATTGACTGTGGAACAACTGTTTCAATATAACCTCTGTCAACATCCATATAATTTTGTTTGTTCAATTTATCCATAAGAATCATACTCATTCCTGATGTTGGATTAAGTAAGTCCACTAATTCACCATCGGTTAATTGGTTGATAACTTGATTGCCAAATATAAAACCTAATATCTGGCGGTGGACATGACTATGGCATTGATCTGACTGGCTATCGTAGTATTTATGAAAGAATTTACAATAGATTGAGTTAAAGTTTATATTCTGTTGCTGAATATTCCATGTCAATGGTGGAGCATCGATTAAGCCAGCAACAGCTTTTCTCAGTTGATATGTATTTGTATTCTTGGCATAGGCAATGGGGTTCTTTTGATAAGATTGTAAATCGTTTTCATTAGAAGGACTCCATCGACTTGAAGGTCTTAGAGCCAATGTTTTAAGTGCAGACAACTGTACACCACAATAATTTTCGTTAGATTCCTTGACATTAATCGACCAAGTTTCAACGGGAATAGGTTTCGAGAAATAATGATTGTCTGTTTCTGTATTGTTTAGAATAGATTTTAAATCATTACCAAATCTTTCTTGAAGAAATTCAAGGACCTCATTATGAACAGCATAACATGCTTCACTACAGGCATATTCACGTTCGTTTATTAAAATAGCTGATCCAGATCCGGGCTGACAAGCAGTTTTTACATCATAATAACATTTTAGCATGTTACAACCTAGCGTTGTGAATTTAACTTCAAAGTCGTTAGGATTTTCATCTAAGAAAGCTTTGGGGAAATTGGGAGGAATATTTTTCCATGGTATATTCTTAATGATAATATTTTTAAAATACTTACTTCCATTTCTTTGTTGAAGAATCTCCATTGTTTTTCGTTGTGATATACGATGTACTATGTAAGTTGCAATTGCAATATCAGAGACAGTAACAGTTTTCATTATGAAAATGTTAAGAGTATTTATTTATTTTTTTAATATTGATCAATATAATAAAGAAATTTGAGAATTCATTTACCAGAATACTGAGAGGAATCATGGTGGAAGCTGGAGTAAATGGTGATGCTGAAAGTTGGAATAGTGGTGGTGGTTGTGAAGAATATGGGTGTCATCGAAATGATTATTATTATCAACCAACCATTCCACAAATACCATTACAAACAACTCAATATATGATTGTACCTTATTATATGACTTCAGTGCCACATTCAATTTATGTAATTCCACCTTCTTCATGTTACGTTTATGATTTTCCTTCAAAATATTTTTATCAATTAGCACCACCACCACCACCACCACCACCGCCACCACCACTACCACCACCACCACCACCACCACCACAACCACCGCTACCACAATCATCAGAAATTTATTCCCATTACAGTGTTGAAGTTCAATATAAAATTTCCTTTTTAGAAAAGGAAAAAGAAAATTTAAAATCATGGAAAATTTTACGAAATATTGATGGACATATAACAGAGGTCCCCTGGGGTATATCCTTCATATACATTGCATATGAATATGGTGGGTTACCTCGAGAATTATTTATGAAATATGTTAATGAATGTTGCAATGGTAGTTAAACATTTTCTTTGCAAATAAGCTCAGTGAGTAAATATTGTATATTATTACATCAATGCACCATACACTACACCACCCATTAGTGCACTCATATGTCGCTATTTGATCACCATTATCAATGGGCCTAACATTATTATTAATAATAAAATTAAAAGTATAACCCAGCCAATATTTTTAATTGATTTCAATATAAATTGCCATATATCAGATTGCCCAATGCCTTGAATCACTTCACCAATACCATCTCCTAAAATTTCGGCAATATTTCTTAAAATTGTTCCCTGTTCACATTTATATATATAAAATATTTCTTTATTTTCTAAATTAGAAATAGGTTCATAACCCTTGACAAATTGTGAAAGATAATTGTAGTTATGGGGACAACATATTCCCTTACAGCCCAAATTTAATATGTTTTGGGTTTCTGCAGAATTTGGAATATCAAATTGACAGTTCCAGACTTTTTTATTGAACAATGGATGAGTATTATCATTTAGTATGTCATAGTTAATATAATCAACCCGATTGATAGGGAATTTACAAAATCTGGTCAAATATACTTCTTTTTTTAGGGAATGTCCTTTTCCAACATGGTATCTAAAACAACCACTGTTCTTCCGATTGTATTTGTTCAAATATTCAAGAAAAGCAACACCTACACCTAATAATATCGCAGATTTCAATATCAAACTTTTATGTTTACCAGCCCATTTGGTCATAGTGTTAAAAATTTTAGTTAATTTGGAATCAGTTGGTGAAGGATTACTTTCTAAATATTCAAGAAATTGAGTTTCGTTTTCAAACCCAAGATCTTGGGCAAGTTTATTTACATTGTTAATGTGTTCTTCATAGAGTTTAAATGGGTATTTTTTTAACATATGTTGTTTAAGAGCTTTGTTTTCTATAATATTTAGAATAGGGGATTCTACATCACCATGCAAAATATTTTTCATAATTTTATTAAAATCATTTTGGGATTTAAAATTTAGGTTTTCATTGATAGAATTAATAAAAGATTTGGCTGGGTGATGAAGATTTGACAATTTAATGTTTTCTGTCAAATCTGTCAGATACTTATTTGTATTTAAAAAAGATTTATTTTCATCAACCAAACTTTGGGTGATGTGAATAAAAGGCTGAAGACCATGGTCAATTTCTTTTATCATCAATTCTGTCATGAGCTATTCTTTCTTTTTTAAATAAGTATTAAAAAAGAGTTAATTTTACTGTTTAAAAACAATTAAGTGTTTGGTATGTGAGTCGTGGTAACTGTGCGGCCGGTCTGCTGTGATTGGCTTGATGGAGCACCAATCACAGGGTGAAGTGGGCGGAGCCAACGAGAGGATTTTCACTAGTGTGTGTGTGTGTCTTTGTGTCTTTGTGTGTGTGTGTGTGTGTGTGTGTGTGTGTGTGTGTGTGTGTGTGTGTGTCTTTGTGTGTGTCTTTGTGTGTGTGTCTTTGTGTCTTTGTGTGTGTGTGTGTGTGTAAGAATGAGTGTGTGTGTGTGTGTGTGTGTATTTGTGAGAATGTGTGTGTGATTCCTGTGTGAGAATACGTTTTATGTGTCAGAATATATGTGTGTGTGTGTGTGTATGATTCCTATGTGAGAGTACGTTTTATGTGTCAGAATATGTGTGTGTGTGTGTGTGTGTGTGTGTGTGTGTGTGTGTGTGTGTGTGTGTGTGTGTCTTTGTGTGTGTGTGTGATTCCTGTGTGAGAATGCGTTTTGTGTGTCAGAATGTGTGTGTGTGTGTGTGTGTTTGTCTTTGTGTGTGTGTGTCTTTGTGTGTGTGTGTGTGTGTCTTTGTGTGTGTGTGTGTGTGTGTGTGTGTGTGTGTGTGTGTGTGTGTGTGTGTGTGTGTGTGTCTTTGTGTGTGTGTACTCACCTATATGTACTCACCTATATGTGCTTGCAGGATCGAGCATTGACTCTTGGATCCCGCCTTTCGAGCATCGGTTGTTTACAGCAATGACTCCTGTCCCATTTCCCTATCATACCTGGTTTTAAAATTATGAATAGTATTTGCTTCCACAACCTGTTCCTGAAGTGCATTCCATTTCCCCACTACTCTCACGCTAAAAGAAAACTTCCTAACATCTCTGTGACTCATCTGTGTGTGTGTCTTTGTGTGTGTAAGTGTGTGTGTGTGTGTCTTTGTGTCTTTGTGTGTGTGTGTCTTTGTGTCTTTGTGTGTGTGTGTCTTTGTGTGTGTGTGTGTGTGTGTGTGTGTGTCTGTGTCTTTGTGTGTGTGTGTAAGTGTGTGTGTCTCTTTGTGTGTGTGTGTGTCTTTGTGTCTTTGTGTGTGTGTGTCTTTATGTGTGTGACTTTGTATGTGTACTCACCTAGGTGTACTCACCTAGTTGTACTCACCTAGTTGTGTTTGTGGGGGTTGAGCTCTGGCTCTTTGGTCCTGCCTCTCAACCGTCAATCAACAGGTGTACAGATTCATGAGCCTATCGGGCTCTGTCATAAATGTGGTGATTATGTCCCTCCCCCCTAGCTCTTCTGTCTTCCAGCGAAGTGAGGTTTAATTCCCGTAGTCTCTCCTCGTAGCTCATACCTCTCAGCTCGATTACTAGTCTGGTGGCAAACCTTTGAACCTTTTCCAGTTTAGTCTTATCCTTGACTAGATATGGACTCCATGCTGGGGCTGCATACTCCAGGATTGTCGCAAACATTGAGAGAAATGAATCGATACCCTCTGGGAGAGCCTTGTGGGACTCCACTGGTGACTTCACGCCAATCGGAGGTCTCACCCCTCACCGTAACTCTCTGCTTCCTATTGCTTATATACTCCCTTATCCACTGAAGCACCTTACCAGCTACACCTGCCTGTCTCTCCAGCTTATGTACCAGCCTCTTATGTGGTACTGTGTCAAAGGCTTTCCGACAATCCAAGAAAATGCAGTCCGCCCAGCCCTCTCTTTCTTGCTTAATCTGTGTCACCTGATCGTAGAATTCTATCAAGCCTGTAAGGCAAGATTTACCCTCCCTGAATCCATGTTGGCGATTTGTCACAAAGTCCCTTCTCTCCAGATGTGTTACCAGGTTTTTTCTCACGATCTTCTCCATCACCTTGCATGGTATACAAGTCAAGGACACTGGCCTGTAGTTCAGTGCCTCTTGTCTGTCGCCCTTTTTGTATATTGGGACCACATTCGCCGTCTTCCATATTTCTGGTAGGTCTCCCGTCTCTAGTGACTTACTATACACTATGGAGAGTGGCAGGCAAAGTGCCTCTGCACACTCTTTCAGTACCCATGGTGAGATCCCATCTGGACCAACAGCCTTTCTAACATCCAGATCCAGCAGGTGTCTCTTGACCTCCTCTCTCGTAATTTCGAACTCCTCCAAGGCCGCCTGGTTTACCTCCCTTTCTCCTAGCACAGTGACCTCACCCTGTTCTATTGTGAAGACCTCCTGGAACCTCTTGTGTGTCTTTGTGTCTTTGTGTGTGTGTGTGTGTCTTTGTGTCTTTGTGTGTGTGTGTAAGTGTGTGTGTATGTGCGTGTGTCTTTGTGTATGTGTGTGTGTAAGTGTGTGTGTCTTTATGTGTGTGTTTTGGGTGTGTGTTTTTTGTGTTTGAGTGTGAATTTGTGGGTGTATATGTTTTTGTATAAAAAAAAGATGAATAAAAAGGATAAACTTTCAATTAACATACAAATCGAACATATAAATAATGAGAAGTTTAACATTAAAAAAACCCCTGGATTATATTATTTTCCCCTGAGATTTAATCTAACAAGACAATTATTTATAGCTGATAAATTATATTATAATAATAATATCGATGATTCTCATATTACTTTTACTTATCCAAACAATCTTAGCAGAAGTCAATTAATATATCATAAAATTTATGACATGTCAGGACTAACAGCTGATAATAAATTTGTCTGGTATGAAAGATTTTTCACGCAAATTCATAATCAAAATATTTTATATGAAGAGGATGATCAGGATTTTTCACTTTCAGTGTATTCTAGAACTCATTCCCCTTTTAAATTTGAAAAAACCAAAATGATACTTTTTATCAACGAGGTTGTGTATTTAATGTTGTTTCTTTTAGATGGGGTAAGAGATATTACCCAAAGTTTAAAAGAAAGTTCATTAAGGGAGTATATTATTAATAATTGTATAAATTATCAAAAAGTATTAAAAGCAAATAAAAAAACTCTTAAAACTATTGATATGTACATTTGTATTGATGATGTAATTAAATATGATGAGCTTATCATTGAGCATCTTATTAAATATTTTGAAAAAGATAAAAATTGGTCCGAAAGAAAACATATATCATTATCCACTGCATGGCATATGCATTGTGAGTTATTGCAAGAATTTACTATAATTAAAGAAAATAAAATGATTATATCAATACCAAGACTTGCAAAATTTAATTTACAACTTTTACCCGATTATCAAATAACTAAAGTGATAGCTTATCTTCCACAACAAAGCGGACATAAATATATTTGGCACAATCAGTACAAAAATTATTATATTTATAACAATGGGATTATTATTAAAAAGAGGAAGGCGTTGGATGAGATGGAGGAGGGAGGTTTGGAGGATGTGGAGGATGAAGCGGATCAGGCGTTGGAAGATCAAGTGGATCAAGATATGGAGGAGGTAGTGGAAGAGATTGATGATGCTGGAGAGGAAGAGGAGGAATATATTTGTTCAACATACCATGGTGCACGGCTTCGGGCTGAGAGAATATGATGGAGTCTGGTGGGATGATCGGTGATCATGAGTCTACCACAAAGACACACACACACACACACACACACACACACATACAAAGTCACACACATACAAAGTCACACACATAAAGACACACACACACACACACACACACACACACATAAAGACACACACACTTACACACACACACAAAGACACAAAGACACACACACACACAAAGACACACAGACACACACACTTACACACACAAAGACACACAAAGACACACACACACACACACACAAAGACACAAACACTTACACACACAAAGACACACAAAGACACACACACACACACACACACACACACACACAAAGACACACAAAGACACACACACACAAAGACACACAAGACACCAAGACACACACACTTACACACACAAAGACACACACACACAAAGACACACACACACACACACACACACACACACAAAGACACACAAAGACACACACACACACACACACACACACACACAAAGACACCAAGACACACACACTTACACACACAAAGACACACACACACAAAGACACACACACACACACACACACACACACAAAGACACACACACACACACACACAAAGACACACAAAGACACACACACACACACACACACACACACAAAGACACACACAAAGACACACACACACACAAAGACACACAAAGACACCAAGACACACACACTTACACACACAAAGACACACACACACGCACACGCAGACACACACACACACACACACAAAGACACAAAGACACACACACACGCACACGCAGACACACACACACACACACACACACACAAAGACACAAAGACACACTCACACACAAAGACACACACACACACACACAAAGACACACACACACAAAGACACACACACACAAAGACACACACACACACACACAAAGACACAAAGACACACACACACACACACACAAAGACACACACACACAAAGACACACACACACAAAGACACACACACACACACACACACACACACACAAAGACACAAAGACACACACACACACACACACACACCAACAGACACAGGAATCCCAAAAGTTCACCAAAACTCTTATTATACTCACTTTACATTTTTTTTCTTAAACTAGTTGGGAGAGGTACAGTCTTTGATATGATTGGGAACGGCATTCAACATTTTAAGACCCTTGATTTGAAGAGCAGCATTTCTGGTTTGATTAAGTCGAACTCTTGGGAACCGAATGATATCTAGGGGCAGTGTAACAGCACATCATTCTTTTTTTTTTTTTATTAGATATGGTATCTCATCCATAAAAAATATTTTGTGGAAAAAAATGGGGTTGACCACCAGCCTGTGGTCAGTGGGGACCCTGTGGTGGACCATAAACCGGTGGTGGACCATTCATTGGCTTATTAGGCAAATCAGATCTTGAATAGTTTCCCAAATAAGACATCAAATTTTATTTATAACTCCAAATTTTGTATTGGTTATTTTTTAATTAAGGCAAAAAAAAAGAAGAGAATCAATTAATTCTTTATGGATTTATATATTTTTCCAAATTTTATTGCAAAATAAAACTTATAAACATTTCTATATAATATAAAATTTTTGATGTTTAAGTTTTGTTAATTTATAAACATAATTTTATTTATCATAGATATTAAATATATAATATTATTAATTTTATGTATAATTTTTTATTTATATTTAAAATAAAAAAAACAAAATATACATTTTGATTAAAATATTCATAGTTACTTTATAATTTGAGATAAAATTTAAGAAAACTGAAATAATATTTTCCCCTTTATAGTTAAATTCGATATTTTATATAAAAATAAAACAAACAAAAAGTCACTCAAAGTCATTTTATATATTATTTATTTATTTTATAAACATTTATTTTAAATAAAATTAATAAAAAACTGAAAAAATATATATATATATTCTTTTTATTAAACAAATATTTCATCACTACTTTCATAATCACTACTTCCATATTCTTTGTAGTCGTTACTTGCCTCTGTATCATAATTATAATCTATATTATCACTATTTTCATCATTAATCCATTTGAAGAACGAACAATACATGCCAACTTCAAAATCCCTAAATACAAAATAATAATAATGACTTACAAATGCTAATAACATTATGGGAGTAATAACTTTGCGAATACCAATTTGGATATAATAATATTCATCGAATAATTTAAACCAAGAAGTTGGTAAAATGTTTCCATAAACATCTAAAAATTGTACTTGAATACAACATTTTTCCTGATCATAAAGAATATTCATTGAACCTCGTTCTTTGAAACATCGAAATTTTAAATTTGATATAACAATATGATATTGATTATTTTCCTTATTTGTTATGTTTAAAAAGTATGGTTTATCTCCATATATAAAATGAACTGCATCTTCAATTTTTGATTGTGACATCTCCTTAGGTTTGAAGCTTTTCTTCAGAACAGATAAAATATAATTCCATCGGTAATTTTCATTACAAAAACATTTCCCATATAAATTACATAAGGGATACTCATCATCACTTAATGCACAATAGAGATAGTAGGCAGCCGTTGCTACAAAATTATTACTTTTGCTTATACTCTGAAACAACTCACGTCCTGTATTATCAAAATATTGAACTGAAGGAGGATTGTTTGAAACAATTTTTAGCGATCCAGTATGGTAAGACGAAGGTATACCATCTCCTATTATTTCTTTCTTACATCCATTACAAAATTTCACGTTTAAGATTCTCAAAACCATAACGGACTCTTCCGGTGTTGTTGTGTGTACTGACAAAGACCATATCGGATGTTTTAAATTGTCTCTCCCATATATTCTTTCAAGAAAAGTGGTTACATTTCCTACTGTAAAAAAGGAAAATTTGAATTTTTGTTTAGTCATTTGTTCAAAATAATCCATTCGAAAATTTGTATTACAGAGACATTTAATGCCATAATTTTCAAAACAAGTTGTAACGTTATCATATAACATTATTTTTTCTGTGAGGATTTGTATTTTGAAGACATATATTCTTCCACTAGCTGAGTAATTTTATGAGTGTTGGATACAACTCGTAATATCCGTTTATGTAATGGCTCATCTTTTTTAATATCAGGGAAAAAGAAAATTGGAATATTAATAAATAAAATGTTAATTTTACCACTCCCACTCCCATTTTCTAAGAACTGTGCAACATTATTTATATTAGGAGAGTAATCACAGACTGAATGGGAATCCAATTTCATAATAAATTTCCTTTTCAATTTTATGAGTAAGTATTGTACAAATAATTGTAAGTCTTCTACACTATTATTTTCAAAGGTAACATCATCATCATTCTTATCAACATTATTAATATTATGATGATGATAGTTGGTTAGAACAATTGTTCCTAAAGGTAAAGCAGGAGGATAAAAGTGTAATTTTTTGAAATAAGATAATGGGATTTCTATACTACCATCAGAGTTACATGCAAACATTATTTAGTTTTGTTTTTAATATTGAGTGAATTCATAAATCGATTAAAAAAATTTTCGGTATTTTCGTAATCAATCAAATCAGTCTTGGATACAAATTTTGCCTTTAAAATTACCTTTGCACATCCACGTTCAATATCTTCAAAATTTGAACATGGATATGTTCCTTTATGTATTTCAATATTATTTTTATCAATCTTACACTTCATCCAAATAGATAATTCTTGTTTTTCCTCATCAAAATGGGGATCCGGACACGCTGTACACGGAAAATGTTTATTGTCATGTAAGTTAGTATACATAGGACCGCAGTTACATAGACCATTAGAATAACCTGGAGCTGTAATTACACCAGATGGTAAATGTACCAGACAAGGATCGCGGAAACAGGCTGAACGTGAGATATCTGGATTAGAAATATATCCAGGGGAACATCGACATATATATTTTTCTTGTTCTTTTAATGGTATAAAAAAGTCTTGGGGGGTCATTTGAGTAAGGTCCACTACTTCATCCTGCCCATTGGTAATTTTAACCAAAGTTCCTCCTGGTTCACATGCAGTTAATCTATTTGTAGTTGCGTTATAAAGACCTGGTAGGTAGGATTTACACTTCCATCGATCTTCTTCAAATGAATACTGTAGAAAACCCCATACTGGGTCACAGAATTTTTCTTCTGGTTGTTTCCAAAGACAGTATGTGCATCCTGGTTTGAGGATTCCACCTCCATAATAATATTTTATATTGCTAGTAGAAGATGATATAGGTATTACGACCTTTTCTAAATAACGTCCACATTTACGGCCCCCAAGTTTTTGACAAATTTGATTGTCATGTGACTGAGAACTATCTACTTTTAAAATCATTCCCTTACATTTATTGATTTTAATGTCATTATTGTTATCATATTCATTATAATTTAGCCAACCTTGTAGATCAATAAATTCGTGTCTTTCTTCAAATGCAATTTCTTCAGCTTCAATTCCCTCTTTAATACTTTGACGTAAAAAACTATGAATGTAAAAACGATCAGTAATATAAAGAAAATTAAAAAATATAAAAAAAAGTACGAAAATGATAACAGGAATTTGAAGAAAATACTGGTATGTCGAAGAAATCATTTTTGGTTTTTATTTAAGAGAAAATTTAGGAGTTTCTCAGTTGAAACTCTTTTATTACAATTTGTGGAATAACAGTGAAAACGATGACGATGAATATAAAGTCTACCTGAAGGTGTACGAGATTTACCACGAACTTCATGAAAAGGACAAAAAATATTACATTGCCATTTTTGGTTCATTGCTAAGAGTTCATTATATGGCTCCTTACATAATAATTCAGCACATTTTTGTGTAATTATCTCTGAGTTTTTTTTTTAAAATTGTTTAATTTTTGGTTGATGCAGCGATCGTTTTAAAACCAACCTAGGACGACTAATTACATTTCCTCCTCCTCCTCCTAAATTATTATTATTATTATTATTATTATTATTATTATTATTATTATTAATAATTATTTCAAAAATATTATTTCTAGTGGATAAGTGTCCCTGTTTAATTTCATTGATACTAGTAAATTCTATTGAAGTCTCAATACATCGATATATGAATGAAACACTCGCCATATTGGTACATGATCCTTATCACTAAACAATAGAGAGAGAGAGAAAAGCTTACAAGATAATATAAAGGATATTGTAGAATCAGAGAACCTATATATGTCAGAAGTAAAATATTTATCGTGCAAATATGATCGGCGCACGACACTGAATTCTGTCAGGCCAACTACAACAGTATTTTCTTCAAATTCTTGTTACCAATTTTCATATTTTTTTTTAATATTCTATAATTTTCTTTATATTGCTGATCCTTTGTACATACATAAGTCTTTTAAGAGGGACTGGAAGCTGAATCCTCCTATTATTATTTATTATTGAAACTTGACATAATGGCTGACGAGCCTTATTACCAAAAGAGAGTAAGACAAAAGTTTACAGATATTATAAAGTATATTGAAGAATCAGAGAACTTAATTATAGCTGTACCATCAGAAGTAAAACAATTTGAAGAGCTGTTAAATTCTTGGGTATTATATTTACCTAATCTCCAAAATGTTGTGGTAAAGAGAGGAAATTGTAATAAGTGTTGGTACCAAAGTGAGAATAAAAAAACACTCACTATTTTTAGGTCACCTTTCGAAATAATTATTAAGCAAAATGATATAAAAGTTAGCTCTTCGTTTCTTATGAAAGATGTAATATTATTATTAGTAGAAGCTATTCAAAAAGAAAAGAGAAATATTCATGTATATTGGGATTAATTAATAACAAATATGATAAATTTATATACATTTTTTATAAACATTAAATTTAATTTAAATTTCAAATAACATTAAGTATTATATCAAATTTGGGAATATAAAAACCATTAACTAATTTCAAATATATTTCATTGGAAAATATTTCACATTCATTATTATAGAATAAATTTAGAATATTGTTATATGTTACATTTGAATTTTTATGTTTATTTATAATATCCCAAACTTTTAAAATATGAAATTCCGTCTTATCAATATATAACGGATCTATTTGTAGATAAAAATCAATTTCTTCAGTATTTTCGAGGAATTCACTCATTTTTTTAATATTTATTAAAAAAGACATGATTATTCAGTACTGTTCCAAGGAGTATAACTTCAACTAAATTAATGTGAAACATCAACTTAAACTAAAATTTCAAATGATGATATTAACATTTAGTGATTATTTAAGACACCAGCTAGCTCTAGTAGCCAATGTGATGAACCAATTGGCTTATAATGTCAGGTGTGAATAATTTCCTATAAAATTTTGTAAAAATACACTTATATATGTCGATTGAAAAATTTGCTTTAAGGTTGTTAGAGAGGTTCAAAACCTCTTTATCCTCATAGGATGGGATAATCTTAAATATTTTGGCTAAGTTAACATTAGGAATAATATATAAAATTCTTTTGAAAATTTCAAAAATATCATGTGATGATCCCAAATATATCCTTACATTAGCAAAAGTAATAGTACTTTGTTTGGCTTGAAACTCAAAGTGCATATCTTTCGTTTCAAAAGGGTCAAAGGTTAAAAAAAAGTTACATTTATTTTGACATGGCTTACTCCTTAAAATCCTTTCTTCAGGAGTCCTGAGAACGGTTGGTAGAGTGATACACAGCCTATCAGGTGGTTCCAGTTCCTTAATTGCTTCGCCATATCTCTGGGCATCTTCTTTTCTTATTTTTTTTGTGTGTAGAAAGATAGGTCGACATAAATGACGACGACGAGGGCGGCGTTGAGGAACTTTTGTCATCTACAAACGAAATGAAACAAATAAATAACTAAGTTGTGTGTTTGTTAGTCATTATTTGTTTGGTAATTGAAGGGGCTGGGCCAGGTTAAGTCTTAGAGAATAAGGAGGAGAAGGAGAAGGAGGAGGAGGAGGAGGATGAGGAGGATGGGAAGGAGGAGGAAAAGGACGAGAAGGAGGGGGAGAAGGAGGAGGAGAAGGAGGAGCAGAAGGAGGAGGAGAAGGAGGAGGAGGAAGAGGAGGAGGAAGAGGAGGAGGAGGAGAAGGAGAAGAAGGAGGAGAAGGAGGAGGAGAAGGAGGAGGAGAAGGAGGTGGGGGTTGGGAACTTTTAAAAGTCATAGAAATTGTACTGGAAAATTTATCTAGATAACTAATTGGAAGAGGAGAAGGAGAATGAGAATGAGATGGTGGGTGTGTTGTGGCAAGGAAGGAAGATTGATCTAAAGAAATTAGAGGAGGAGAGTAAGTAGGAGTCCAATTAAAATCTTCATCCGTCATTTTTTTTTCCATATTTTCAGTTTCCAGTAACTCGGAAAAGGACATGCTTCTTTTCCTTGTATCCTGAATTTCAGAATCTGGATCTATAAAAAAAAATAAAAAATAAATAAATAACCAGCTATGGCTAGGAAAATCTTTTGCTCTGATTTTTCATTTTATAGCCACCACATCTGTCCTGAGTTTCGGACAAGGAACTCGGCAGTTATACACTTGAATTGATCCTATGAAGTATGTATGATCATCACCATTCTGTATCGCAAAGACTACAAGCTAATAATATCTTATCTCTGTGAATGGCTTCCAGGGTCACGGCACCTTAAAAACAGAAAAGATTTGCAACTCACCTTTTACTTTACTGGAGAAATCTCTTGCTAAACCCTTAGAGAGGTGATTTATAGTAGGGACCCCATGGTCCATACTGTTGGGTGTAGCAGGGACACACTGATGTGTGTGGAACCTCGAGTCCTTTAATATTTATACCCTGACAGGATGGGACTCTCCCGGATGGAGGCAGGGGGGTGGGGGAATTCCGTTGAGACCACTAGAATTCACAACACCACCCTGACACATCGAAATAATACTCTTACCTTTTAAAAAAATGAATACAATTTCACGAAAGATATTTCTTCTTGTTTTGTTATCAGTACGAGTAATAGTTAGTCACAATCCCCATTTATATACTGAATGTGCAGTCAACGAAAATGGAAAAAGATTGACAATATTTGAAGATTCAATTAAATTTTGGTTTGTAAGAAATAACCTCAATTTTATAATATCTATTTATTACGATAGAAATTTAAATGAATTATTAGGATATAATAATACAGAACAACATAAATGGTTAAATGCAGAGTTAAAATTTGGGAATGTTTCACAACTATTTATATTAAATAAATTTCAATTACCAATGAAAAGACGACTGAATCAAAACACAACAAGTAAATTAATAGGAAGATTTGTAATATTTAGCCATATCAATATTCTTCTAGGTTGCCCTCAAGGCTGGCCATACAGAAAATTATCATCATCAATGAAATATGATTTACAAATTGCTGCCTCAGGTAACGAAGAGGAATATCTTATTCTGACGCCCTTAGCAGATACCTATGTTAAGTTTTTAATAGATGGTCAAAGAAAGACACTATGTTTGGATCACAGTCATTCACAAATAAAGGTTGTGAATAATGTTAATAAATTATCAGAAAAGTGTGATACCTTAAATAGAATGTCGTCTGTTGTTATCAAATTTGTGTACGATGAGAATAATATTAAAATATTGGATGAACAAGATAGCATTCTTGACAATATAACAACATATAATAATAAGACTCGTCCTATACTTAAAGTTCTTCGAGAAGATTTAAATGGGACACTCTATATAGCACAGTGTATTGGTAATTGTAAAAAAAGTATTGATTCGCATGCTATTACCTATATGCATCAATATTTGTTTGTTTTGAGTATAATAATAATTATAATTTCAGTAAGTTTATTAATTATTCAATTATATTATATTATATGTGTTAAAAGTAAAAAAAAAAAAAAAAGGCAGGAAGAAATAGGAGAGTATATTTCATACGAACTTCCCGAACCACTTTAAACTAAAATTTATGTTAATAAACATCAACATCCCATCAAAAACTTAAACTATTTCTTTATCAATGTCTAATGTATCAAAAAATGCCCCAAACCCAAAACCCAAAACAACCATTGGAATTTAAAACACAATTCTTGAGATAATCCAACATGATTTGATTGATGTGTATAGTTAATCTGGTATACTAATAACGGTGTTTCCTCTTTGAAAAGAAACGATCTAGTACTACTTACTATCGGATATATATAGCAAATATCTTCATTTTTACTAAAAGTTCGGCTTGAAATGAAAGAATTCAACAATGTTAAGTTAATAGGAAGTGCACACTGGTTGTTTTCTACTTTACGTATTTCTACTCTACTTATTCCTTTAAAGAGTAGAATTTCTTTAGTATGTTGAATACCACGATTCAAATGACAAATTATTCTTCCCTCTAATGTTTCCAAAGGGTTATTTAATTTAATCTTAACCGTGGTCATTTTACATTCATATATTTTACATCCTATATAGTATTTATTATGATCTGGAAAAGTTTCGTATAATAAGCGTCCCTCTGTTTCTTCATTTATATCTACATTTATAGTTAATTTTGGATATAAGAAATAAGAGTATGTATAACATGCACCACATGTTATTGAAAATGAAATATTATAAACAGTTGGGATCATTACTATTTCTTTAAATAATTTTGTTTTTGATTGTTGATGTCTTGTTTGCCATGTAGCATGGAATGGGTCATTTATAAATGTCATATATGGAGTTTTAATAGATAATGGAGCCCATGGAATTATAGAATGAGCAAAACAAACAGTAGTAATTTTTCTTACGGTCAATATTAATAATAATACTAATAATTGATTCCAATCCATTACCTTAATTTATAGGATTAATGACTTTGATTTTCTTGGTCACACACTTCTTTATATAGTGGATTTTTTTTATATTTATTCATTATAAAAGGATATAGATATTTTTTATTAGGTAAGATTACAATTATGATTTCAATCCATACCCCTAAAATGAAACTTGCCAGCTACATAATTGGTCAAGCAAGAGGATCAGCTGCCATTTGTGGAGAATATGCCTCTGCTACATTAGGCGTGTTGAACAATTATAAAGATATTAAAATATATTGCCTCATTGGGAAGGACTGGCTTGTTGATAAACTTTCAAACTTCATTCCCATCGAATATTCAGGTTATACACTTGTAAAATATGAAAAAACAAAAAAAGGAGGGTTCATAGCAATCGCTGAATTAATACATCCGGAAGATGTACCAGTATTGATATACTTTATTGAGTCTCCGTCAATACGAGTATTGCTACCTAAAAACTACATTACATGGAAAGAACAAATTACATCAAAGTTCACAGTTGCAAATGGTACCCTCGACAATGGAGAACCTCCCAACTTTTCCGATATAGTTGGGAGATTTTATGAAGAAGTAATAAAAACTATGGATACTGATGCCGAAAGATGTGGAATTTTTCCTTCATTTAAAACAGATCAAAAAGTTTGTAAATTGTATCCAGTAGATCTAAGGTTGACATTTATTCATCCCCGTTTTGAAATTAAAAGGAAACGAAAAATCTGTGAGTGGTTTAATGAAGATGAGTATAATATTCCATTTCTTTCAATATTCGAGAGGTTAAAAATACCTGACCTTTGTAATGCTTCTTCAACGACATTACATGAAAGGGAAGGTACTGCAAAGAGGACTATAAAATGTAAATTACAAGGCAAGAAAATTCCCATTGGTCTCTGTGTACCTTCGCTAATATTATACAAATTTGGTTATAAAAGGGCTGAAATATTGAAAGAGCCTATAACCTTAGGCGTAATGGCTTTAGGAACCAGTAATCAGAATATGGACGAAAAAACTTATGTCATGGGAGCCTTAAAGAAAAGATGGAGTTGTACTCGCAGGAGGAGTGGGCAAATAAATAGGTATCCACAGTATGTAAAGTGTTATGAGCCAGTTGGTCTCGTATATGAGTCTCAGATATTTGATAGATTCAGTCATAACCTAATTGATGGTTATATAATATCAAATAATGATGACCAATACTTATTCAGCCCATATGTCTGTCTTGGGTTACTGACTCGAAATATCAAAATCCTTCCTGTCATATATACTCATTTGCTATTCCCCAGAGGAAACGTTTTTGTAATTCAGAAGTCTGATGTAATCTGGTGTGTTCTCGGAAATTGCAAAGTGGCTCCTCCAAATACTATAGTTAATTGTATGAATGACCTCTAATTTTTTATAGGCTTTAGGGGACGTCGCACTTGGCCTACAACTTTCATGTTTGTTTAAGTTAATTTGTTTATATTTGAGTTAAAACGAATTAACTTAAATAAACTAACACAACAAGAAAATCACTCTGCCTTATTAGGCAAATGGGGTCTTTTTTGCATAGTGGCTAAGAAGTACGTTCTATGCCAGAGAACAAACGTCTCAGCCTACTGTGCAAGAAAGACCCCATTTACCTAATAAGGCTGAGTTCATTAGATTATTTTTAGTCTCCTCACCTGTGTTCTATACTCTGTCAGAATCAATCAAAATAACAGTTTGTGAACTGGTAATAAATAATAAGCCCAAATACAAAATATAATTCTTTACTGATGAGTATTTAAACCAAACCAACCATATATATATTGAAAAACGAGCGAAACGGCATTTTACTTTTTGGTGCTATGAGTTTTTACATAAATTTTCATTATGCCGGCATTTTTGGGTACATTTCTGATTATTTCTTTTGCAAATACATCTATGATTTAAACAAGATAAAAGTTTACAGTGGCATACTAATTGTTTCAAGTGCCTATTATCACTGAGAAAGTAATTTGATTGTCTACGAACAATCTCACGAAGCCCAAGTTGTTGATTCTTATTAATTTCGTTTGGCATTATTCTTTCGATTGTTTTATCAAAATCGTTTCTTGATAGATATTGATTAATTGTTCCAAATTTTGTAGCTACACGATATAAATCTCTTTCATTGTCTATTTCGATGATAATTCCACTGATTGTTCGCATTCCTGTTTTGTTTTCCCTATCTTCTTTAGGTATTATCACATTAACAGTATCATATAGGCTAACAGGTGTTACATTTGCCGATGACAATTGTAACATTTTTGAGGCATTAGTTATCTGACGCTCATAAACTTTGCTTCTAATAGTTCCTAAATTTTCAATATGTAAATTATATGAATCGTTATTTACTTCAGAATTATTATTATCATTAGGTTTACCATCTTCTAAATTACATAATCTTCTATTTATTATTACTTTAGGCGACAGCACAATACCAGGTGATGATGGTGTTGGTGGTGATAATATAGGGGGTAATGAAGGTGGCGGTATTTGTGGCAGGGATAATATGGAAGTAGAGGCAGTTGTAGCACCAGCAGCAACAGTAACAGTAACCTCCTCAACCTCATCAAAAATTATTTCTTCCATGTCTGGCAACGGTGAAGAAATCTGACGCAGCAGCGGACTTGATGATGACAGGGAATACTGCAATTATATAAAAAAAAAAAAAAATTTAGTATACAGAAATTAATTGAGGACTTTTGTTTTCCAAGGTTGAACTGAAAACAAAACCAATAAATATTAAGGAATTTTACCTTTGCTTCTTTGCCTCTTTTTTCTTCATCCTCTTTGTCTTCTTCTTCTTCTTCCTCTTTGTCTTCTTCTTCTTCTTCTTCTTCATTGTCATCATAGTGACAGTTATTGAACAATTGGCTATATATTGAGGGCGAAAGACGAATCTTCATAACTATTGGCGGTTCTATACCAAAAACTGCCTTGTAAGGCGATATGCCAATTCCACGTGAATATGTTGTGTTTTTGGTGAATTGCACAAAGGGAAGTCCAGCTGACCAATCTCGCGTTTGATTCTCACACATCCAACTGCCAAGCATTTTGATTACATCCCCATTCGCACGTTCAATGCTCCCTTGGCTCTGTGGATGACGAGGTTTGCTATTAATGAGGAGCATGTTGGGCCACATTTCGTTTTTTAGCTCTTGAATCACCTCTGCCACAAATTCACGGCCGTTATCGCTCTGCAGAATTCGTGGGGCTCCCAAGAGAGCAAATATATCGAGTAAGTGGCGTGCCACTTCAATCGCCCGTTTACTGCGAAGAGCTCGTAAAACCGAAAACTTTGTTAAATGATCTTGATAATGTAAAATATATTTATACACACATCCTCCTTCTTTTTGCATATTTATTAAATCCATTTGTCCTCGCTCCGCAAAACTGGTCGATACAATGGGCCGTATTACCCCCTTTTTTCGTCGAGGAAGTCGTTTCAAATTACATATGTGGCAGAGTGAAATAAAGAGTTTCACCGATTGTTGAGTGACGTTAGCGATAGTTTTACTTGCTTCAAAATAAGTTCTTTTTTCTCCTCCGTGACAAACTGCTCTGTGTGCATCATAAATCGTATCATACAATTGCCCTTGATGTATGAAACGACGACACATCCGGCCAGGATCAGCTGTTGTTGCTCCTGTTGTTGTGGTTGTTGTTGTTGTTGTTGTTACAGCCGTAGTAGAATGACGATTGTCACTGGTCAGTTTACGCTTGGTCCCCCGCTTCATTCTTCGTTCAGTTTCGTCGATGGTTACTAAGACGTCATCCCCAAATAGATTTTTGACATCATATCGAGACAATAGATCATATTCATGAGAGGTCTTTGTAGTCAGTTTCAATTTAGCATTTTTGACTTCCTCGATGTATTGGGCTAATTTTTCTCGAGTGAAAATTTTCCGGCTTCCATGCCCACCTTTTTCCAACATTTGGCTAATTTTTAATTCAAATTCCTTTTTTTGTATCACCTCTTCTTCTCTCTCACACCCTTCATTAACTTTTTGTCCCAAAGGTAAAGACGTGGATGATGAAGGTAATGGTTCTTCATCAACACTAGTATCGTTATTATCACTTCTTTCTTGTTGTTTCTGTCCACATGTTAATGGAGAGGAAATTGTAGGTGTGTCCTCCATGCTGGAGCAAAATCGACTGACTCTAATATTAACCCTCACACGCTGAATATTTTATATTGACCAATCACTGGCAGGCTTTCTTGGTTAAGCTGGCAGTTTACAGTTTGTGCTTATTTGACTAAATTATTCCTGTAAGACAACACAAACATTGTTGTTACATTCTAGGTCAATTATTTCAAGTTTCCGTTAAAATGTCAGTGTCATCAATATCTAGCAAAATTATTATAATACTTTGCCTAATGGGCAGAGTGCACGCACTTATTGCATGTGAAAAAAAAAAAAAAAAAAAAAGGAACTAGACTAAAATTTAATTTATTGACTATCATCAATTCAATGTGTGTGTTGCGGGTTACAAACAAAAAATCAGTGTAGCATCATACCCTCCCTGAGAGAGTGAAATATCATCAGTTCAATGTGTGTTGCTGGTTACGAACCAAAAAAAATTCAGTGTAGCATCATACCCTCCCTGAAAGGGTGGAGGGAGGTGTTAAACAATGATAGGGTTAATTACCAATGTTTGAATGTGGTTTGGGGAAGTTGGTTGACGGTTAGCCAATTTCCTTAACTCTCAAAACTTAGCTGATGTTCTTCTTTATGTTAACGACCACTTGTATATCTTCCTTAAGTATGTTAACTATAGCCTGAAGTGCATCCTGCTGCCATTTTAGGTATTGTGATATATCCTGCACTTTGTCAACAACCAGTCCATACCGTTGGGCTCGCGGAAAACTACCAGGCTTTATAGACTGAGCCATTAGTTCATTCAAACATCCCTTGAGGTCCTGCAGCTGCATATACAAGTTTTCTAATCGCAGTCGAATCTGATCCTCTCCCAGCAAACAATTTTAGGTTGCCACAACATATCTGGAAAGTATTTGAAAGTATTGGAAACGTTTGTTTTATCGTATCAGATACGATATTGTGTGTGGACTTAAATAGGTTTCCAAAACTTATAACCAAGACATATGTATCTAACACTAATTTGAGATGTTGTGGCAACTTACACTCCTAACATGAGTCATTCATAATCCATTCATACACCAATATGAATCTCTTGTGAAAGGTTTGAGCCTTATCTGAACCCTTTTCACATCTTTGTGTTTAAAGTTAAATTTC
>NW_027189157.1:1018646-1091826 GCF_040958095.1 Procambarus clarkii | reverse complement strand
CCACGTTGGTAGGTTTCCTATACACATTAAATTTGAACTTTCTAGTGACTCTATGAATCATAATGTCCAAAAACGGAAGAGTACCATTCTCCTCAGTCTCACAAGTGAATTTTATTGAAGGTACCAAAGAATTGAGTTCATTAAGAAAAACTATCTGGTCTTTGTTGCACGGCCATAAGCACAAAATATCATCAACATACCTATACCAAACCACATTAGCCGGGATAATCCTGGATAAGATTTTTGTTTCAAAGAATTCCATATACAAATTGCTTAAAACTGGGGACAGGGGATTGCCCATCGCCATACCAAATGTTTGTTTGAAAAATTTTCCATTAAAACTAAAATAATTGTCTTTTATACACAATTTAATAAGTTCCAATACTTTATTGGTCTGCAAGCTCAAATTATATTTAGGCAGTTCCTCACGTAGAAATTCTAACAGATCATCAACAGGAACTTTAGTGAATAAAGAGGTCACATCGAAACTTATAAGTTTAAAATCAAAATTTAAATTCAGTGTGGATAGCTTATTAACTAAGTCCACATTGTTTGTCAAGTGTGAGTTGGAAATAGTACCAACTATAGGGGACAAAACTTTGACTAACCACTTAGAGAGTTTATAAGCCGCCGAACCAATTGAACTAATAATCGGCCTTGCCGGATTATATGGCTTATGAGTTTTTATAAGACCATACATGTAAGGAAGAGAGGGGGATCGACTTGTTAGCCTAGATATCAACTCTTTATCGCCTTTACACACGGTTTTAAGAGTTTTGTTAAAATGTGCAATCACTTTTTCAGTAGGATCTCTGTTAACCAATAGATAAGTATCCCTGTCTCCCTTCCAAGAGTTACTCTTGGAAGACAGGGATACTTATCTATTGGTTAACAGAGATCCTACTAAAAAAGTATATGTTCCTACTAAAAAAGTAAAAGTAAAAAAGTATATAAAAGAAGATATGTTCTTGTCTTGTCCTTAGTAAGGACAAGACAAGAACATATTGATGCCAACACAGAAGACAATGTCCAACATAACAGGCCAATTACACTGGATTAATCTTTGTGTTTAGATAGGAGATGCCTCGTATGGGCAAATAAGCCTTCTGCAGCCCCTATATTTATCCCTTATGTATCCCCCCATGTTTTCACCTTCATTGTATTATCACCTGACATAATGCGGGTATAAAATCAACTAGTATTGTAAGATCTGTTCACTTGAGAATGAACCATGGAGGTTCGAAACGTCGTGCAAATTATACAAATAAGTGTAAATCACTTCTTTTCTTCACCTTAAAAGTACGAAAATGAGTTTTGGAGAGCTCCTATTTCAATTAAGCCCTGATGCTAAGAAAATAGTTAGAGGGATAGAAGCCCTAAACCAGAAAATAATAAATACAGAATATGCGGTCATATTCAATGAAACATATATATATATATATATATATATATATATATATATATATATATATATATATATATATATATATATATATATATATATATATATATATATATGTGTGTGTGTGTGTATATCACGGAAATAAACACGTGATTAAAAATGTGACAATGTCAGACCACGGAGGAAAAATGAAACAGGAATTTCCTTAAGTACTTTCCTATATTAATACATCTTCAGAAGGAGTGATTTTACAGATCGAGTGATGGGTATAAATAGGCAGGAGAGAGTAGTGAGGTGAGGTACAATACTTGGACAACGCAGACGGCCCATTGGCCCATCAGATGCAGCCAATTGGCCCATCTGATGTAGCCCAATGGCCCATCTGATACAGCAAACATACAAGCACAATACATAGGTAATTATATATATATATATATATATATATATATATATATATATATATATATATATATATATATATATATATATATATATATATATATATATATATATATATATATATATATATATATATATATATAATCTTTGGACAACACCCACCAGTGGGACTCGAACCCAGAAAGCACAACTACCTTCCAGTAGCTGGCATAACTAGTATGCTTTAACCCACTACGCCATCAGACCTTACAAAAGAAGTAGATAGTTCGAGATATATATATCTCAAACATCTCTACCTCCCGAAGGCACCAGATGAGTGAGGGGTCAGTCTGCAATTTTCGTCAAGCCACTGTCAATGTGAGAGAACTCGTGTCCAGCTTATAAGCCTATACTTGCATAAACCACAAGTGAAGATAAACAATCTTTGGACAACACCCACCAGTGGGACTCGAACCCAGAAAGCACAACTACCTTCCAGTAGCTGGCATAACTAGTATGCTTTAACCCACTACGCCATCAGACCTTACAAAAGAAGTAGATAGTTCGAGATATATATATCTCAAACATCTCTACCTCCCGAAGGCACCAGATGAGTGAGGGGTCAGTCTGCAATTTTCGTCAAGCCACTGTCAATGTGAGAGAACTCGTGTCCAGCTTATAAGCCTATACTTGCATAAACCACAAGTGAAGATAAACAATCTTTGGACAACACCCACCAGTGGGACTCGAACCCAGAAAGCACAACTACCTTCCAGTAGCTGGCATAACTAGTATGCTTTAACCCACTACGCCATCAGACCTTACAAAAGAAGTAGATAGTTCGAGATATATATATCTCAAACATCTCTACCTCCCGAAGGCACCAGATGAGTGAGGGGTCAGTCTGCAATTTTCGTCAAGCCACTGTCAATGTGAGAGAACTCGTGTCCAGCTTATAAGCCTATACTTGCATAAACCACAAGTGAAGATAAACAATCTTTGGACAACACCCACCAGTGGGACTCGAACCCAGAAAGCACAACTACCTTCCAGTAGCTGGCATAACTAGTATGCTTTAACCCACTACGCCATCAGACCTTACAAAAGAAGTAGATAGTTCGAGATATATATATCTCAAACATCTCTACCTCCCGAAGGCACCAGATGAGTGAGGGGTCAGTCTGCAATTTTCGTCAAGCCACTGTCAATGTGAGAGAACTCGTGTCCAGCTTATAAGCCTATACTTGCATAAACCACAAGTGAAGATAAACAATCTTTGGACAACACCCACCAGTGGGACTCGAACCCAGAAAGCACAACTACCTTCCAGTAGCTGGCATAACTAGTATGCTTTAACCCACTACGCCATCAGACCTTACAAAAGAAGTAGATAGTTCGAGATATATATATCTCAAACATCTCTACCTCCCGAAGGCACCAGATGAGTGAGGGGTCAGTCTGCAATTTTCGTCAAGCCACTGTCAATGTGAGAGAACTCGTGTCCAGCTTATAAGCCTATACTTGCATAAACCACAAGTGAAGATAAACAATCTTTGGACAACACCCACCAGTGGGACTCGAACCCAGAAAGCACAACTACCTTCCAGTAGCTGGCATAACTAGTATGCTTTAACCCACTACGCCATCAGACCTTACAAAAGAAGTAGATAGTTCGAGATATATATATCTCAAACATCTCTACCTCCCGAAGGCACCAGATGAGTGAGGGGTCAGTCTGCAATTTTCGTCAAGCCACTGTCAATGTGAGAGAACTCGTGTCCAGCTTATAAGCCTATACTTGCATAAACCACAAGTGAAGATAAACAATCTTTGGACAACACCCACCAGTGGGACTCGAACCCAGAAAGCACAACTACCTTCCAGTAGCTGGCATAACTAGTATGCTTTAACCCACTACGCCATCAGACCTTACAAAAGAAGTAGATAGTTCGAGATATATATATCTCAAACATCTCTACCTCCCGAAGGCACCAGATGAGTGAGGGGTCAGTCTGCAATTTTCGTCAAGCCACTGTCAATGTGAGAGAACTCGTGTCCAGCTTATAAGCCTATACTTGCATAAACCACAAGTGAAGATAAACAATCTTTGGACAACACCCACCAGTGGGACTCGAACCCAGAAAGCACAACTACCTTCCAGTAGCTGGCATAACTAGTATGCTTTAACCCACTACGCCATCAGACCTTACAAAAGAAGTAGATAGTTCGAGATATATATATCTCAAACATCTCTACCTCCCGAAGGCACCAGATGAGTGAGGGGTCAGTCTGCAATTTTCGTCAAGCCACTGTCAATGTGAGAGAACTCGTGTCCAGCTTATAAGCCTATACTTGCATAAACCACAAGTGAAGATAAACAATCTTTGGACAACACCCACCAGTGGGACTCGAACCCAGAAAGCACAACTACCTTCCAGTAGCTGGCATAACTAGTATGCTTTAACCCACTACGCCATCAGACCTTACAAAAGAAGTAGATAGTTCGAGATATATATATCTCAAACATCTCTACCTCCCGAAGGCACCAGATGAGTGAGGGGTCAGTCTGCAATTTTCGTCAAGCCACTGTCAATGTGAGAGAACTCGTGTCCAGCTTATAAGCCTATACTTGCATAAACCACAAGTGAAGATAAACAATCTTTGGACAACACCCACCAGTGGCTTGACGAAAATTGCAGACTGACCCCTCACTCATCTGGTGCCTTCGGGAGGTAGAGATGTTTGAGATATATATATCTCGAACTATCTACTTCTTTTGTAAGGTCTGATGGCGTAGTGGGTTAAAGCATACTAGTTATGCCAGCTACTGGAAGGTAGTTGTGCTTTCTGGGTTCGAGTCCCACTGGTGGGTGTTGTCCAAAGATTGTTTATCTTCACTTGTGGTTTATGCAAGTATAGGCTTATAAGCTGGACACGAGTTCTCTCACATTGACAGTGGCTTGACGAAAATTGCAGACTGACCCCTCACTCATCTGGTGCCTTCGGGAGGTAGAGATGTTTGAGATATATATATCTCGAACTATCTACTTCTTTTGTAAGGTCTGATGGCGTAGTGGGTTAAAGCATACTAGTTATGCCAGCTACTGGAAGGTAGTTGTGCTTTCTGGGTTCGAGTCCCACTGGTGGGTGTTGTCCAAAGATTGTTTATCTTCACTTGTGGTTTATGCAAGTATAGGCTTATAAGCTGGACACGAGTTCTCTCACATTGACAGTGGCTTGACGAAAATTGCAGACTGACCCCTCACTCATCTGGTGCCTTCGGGAGGTAGAGATGTTTGAGATATATATATCTCGAACTATCTACTTCTTTTGTAAGGTCTGATGGCGTAGTGGGTTAAAGCATACTAGTTATGCCAGCTACTGGAAGGTAGTTGTGCTTTCTGGGTTCGAGTCCCACTGGTGGGTGTTGTCCAAAGATTGTTTATCTTCACTTGTGGTTTATGCAAGTATAGGCTTATAAGCTGGACACGAGTTCTCTCACATTGACAGTGGCTTGACGAAAATTGCAGACTGACCCCTCACTCATCTGGTGCCTTCGGGAGGTAGAGATGTTTGAGATATATATATCTCGAACTATCTACTTCTTTTGTAAGGTCTGATGGCGTAGTGGGTTAAAGCATACTAGTTATGCCAGCTACTGGAAGGTAGTTGTGCTTTCTGGGTTCGAGTCCCACTGGTGGGTGTTGTCCAAAGATTGTTTATCTTCACTTGTGGTTTATGCAAGTATAGGCTTATAAGCTGGACACGAGTTCTCTCACATTGACAGTGGCTTGACGAAAATTGCAGACTGACCCCTCACTCATCTGGTGCCTTCGGGAGGTAGAGATGTTTGAGATATATATATCTCGAACTATCTACTTCTTTTGTAAGGTCTGATGGCGTAGTGGGTTAAAGCATACTAGTTATGCCAGCTACTGGAAGGTAGTTGTGCTTTCTGGGTTCGAGTCCCACTGGTGGGTGTTGTCCAAAGATTGTTTATCTTCACTTGTGGTTTATGCAAGTATAGGCTTATAAGCTGGACACGAGTTCTCTCACATTGACAGTGGCTTGACGAAAATTGCAGACTGACCCCTCACTCATCTGGTGCCTTCGGGAGGTAGAGATGTTTGAGATATATATATCTCGAACTATCTACTTCTTTTGTAAGGTCTGATGGCGTAGTGGGTTAAAGCATACTAGTTATGCCAGCTACTGGAAGGTAGTTGTGCTTTCTGGGTTCGAGTCCCACTGGTGGGTGTTGTCCAAAGATTGTTTATCTTCACTTGTGGTTTATGCAAGTATAGGCTTATAAGCTGGACACGAGTTCTCTCACATTGACAGTGGCTTGACGAAAATTGCAGACTGACCCCTCACTCATCTGGTGCCTTCGGGAGGTAGAGATGTTTGAGATATATATATCTCGAACTATCTACTTCTTTTGTAAGGTCTGATGGCGTAGTGGGTTAAAGCATACTAGTTATGCCAGCTACTGGAAGGTAGTTGTGCTTTCTGGGTTCGAGTCCCACTGGTGGGTGTTGTCCAAAGATTGTTTATCTTCACTTGTGGTTTATGCAAGTATAGGCTTATAAGCTGGACACGAGTTCTCTCACATTGACAGTGGCTTGACGAAAATTGCAGACTGACCCCTCACTCATCTGGTGCCTTCGGGAGGTAGAGATGTTTGAGATATATATATCTCGAACTATCTACTTCTTTTGTAAGGTCTGATGGCGTAGTGGGTTAAAGCATACTAGTTATGCCAGCTACTGGAAGGTAGTTGTGCTTTCTGGGTTCGAGTCCCACTGGTGGGTGTTGTCCAAAGATTGTTTATCTTCACTTGTGGTTTATGCAAGTATAGGCTTATATATATATATATATATATATATATATATATATATATATATATATATATATATATTATTAAATATGACCGAAAAAGTAAGATTAATAATTCTAACACGAATTTTCTCGATCTTTCGTACATTACGCTTCACTGTTGGAGGTAAATCAAAAATCACTTCTCCAAAATTCATTTTTATTTCTGACGCGACACGGGCGCGTTTCGTAAAACTTATTACATTTTCAAAGACTTCACAAATACACAACTGATTAGAACTTACGTCTCTCTGATATTATATCTACATTTGAGTGAGGTGGGAAGGGTGATGTGGCATTAACACAAGACAGAACAGGAGGGAATATTAATAGGGTATTAAAAGTATCAACACAAGACAGAACAGAAACAATGGGTATTGAATAGAAGTGTTTGTAGAAAGCCTATTGGTCCATATTTCTTGATGCTTCTATATTGGAGCGGAGTCTTGAGGTGGGTAGAATATAGTTGTGCAATAATTGGCTGTTGATTGCTGGTGTTGACTTCTTGATGTGTAGTGCCTCGCAAACGTCAAGCCGCCTGCTATCGCTGTATCTATCGATGATTTCTGTGTTGTTTACTAGGATTTCTCTGGCGATGGTTTGGTTATGGGAAGAGATTATATGTTCCTTAATGGAGCCCTGTTGCTTATGCATCGTTAAACGCCTAGAAAGAGATGTTGTTGTCTTGCCTATATACTGGGTTTTTTGGAGCTTACAGTCCCCAAGTGGGCATTTGAAGGCATAGACGACGTTAGTCTCTTTTAAAGCGTTCTGTTTTGTGTCTGGAGAGTTTCTCATGAGTAGGCTGGCCGTTTTTCTGGTTTTATAGTAAATCGTCAGTTGTATCCTCTGATTTTTGTCTGTAGGGATAACGTTTCTATTAACAATATCTTTCAGGACCCTTTCCTCCGTTTTATGAGCTGTGGAAAAGAAGTTCCTGTAAAATAGTCTAATAGGGGGTATAGGTGTTGTGTTAGTTGTCTCTTCAGAGGTTGCATGGCTTTTCACCTTCCTTCTTATGATGTCTTCGATGAAACCATTGGAGAAGCCGTTGTTCACTAGGACCTGCCTTACCCTACAGAGTTCTTCGTCGACTTGCTTCCATTCTGAGCTGTGGCTGAGGGCACGGTCGACATAAGCGTTGACAACACTCGTCTTGTACCTGTCCGGGCAGTCGCTGTTGGCATTTAGGCACATTCCTATGTTTGTTTCCTTAGTGTAGACTGCAGTGTGGAAACCTCCGCTCTTTTCCATGACTGTTACATCTAGAAAGGGCAGCTTCCCATCCTTCTCCATCTCGTAAGTGCAACGCAACACAGAATTCTGCTCAAATGCCTCCTTCAGCTCCTGCAGATGTCTGACATTAGGTACCTTGTGTAAAAATGTCGTCAACATACCTGCCATATACTGCAGGCATGTTGACGACATTTTTATGTCTGCATATATGTATTTGTATATATATATATATATATATATATATATATATATATATATATATATATATATATATATATATATATATATATATATATATATATATATATATATATATATATATATATATATAGCTGCTGCTATATATATATATATATATATAGGGAGGGAGCCAGGAGCATATCCCAGCCAGGAGGGAGAGACAAATACTCCAGTGCAAGGTGACAGTCACTTTACCTAAGGGGATGGCAGAAGAGGCCGCTACCAGCCAGCTCACCCCTCCCGAAGCCAATCAAAGGAGAGGCACATGCAGTGGTTGTGGGAGCAACGTCAGCATCAACTCTGTCTCCAGAGTCATACGCCAGCATGGTGACTGTCCAGGGTCAGGGAGGCCTCCCGTGGGAGGAGGCAGCACTCAGGAGCCTGTTGCACCAGTACAAATCGCAACAGACGACCTGCTAGAGGCAATTAAAGCAACGTCAACCAGGACACTCACCCACATCCCAAAGGCCTCTCGCCCATTTGCTGCAGGGAAATACACGGACCTCATCGCAAAAGTCAACAGAGGGTCAAATAACCTTGATGCACCTGATACCATCAAAGCCTGGCACAATCTGTTACTTTTTGGCAATGCATGCTTAGGTGTACCAGACAGAGGAGGCAAGACACTGGCCTCATCCGTCAATAAAGCAATTAGGGATTTTCCTAGGGCTGACAACCTAGTCCGCCTCCCCAAACACACCAAACACCGCCGAGGCAGACCAAGTACGACAATCAGCGACAACAGAAAATTAGGTACCCAAGTCAGCAAGAAAATTGAAGAGGGCAATACAGTCGGGGCACTCAGGTTAATCACAAGTGAGGACAAAATTTTGCCCAGGGATGAAACCACAGCCCAAGCACTGAGAGAAAAACACCCCTTCAGGGCCGTAGGTGAACCTCCCCCACAGGTCAGGCTCGCCCCTAACCAGGAACCTCTCGTCCTCCGGGAGTCAGAGGTTTATAAAGCTATCGTTTCATTTCCCCCCGGGCTCCTCAGGAGGCTACACAGGGGTAAGACCTCAACATGTGAAGGAAATGGTGAACCCTGTTCTTGGCCCAGCTGCAGAAGCGCTCCTGACAGAAATCACAACGTTTGTCAACAACTGCCTCGCCGGGTTAATCCCTGATGAAATCAAACCATTCTTCTTTGGTGCATCCCTATGTGCCCTTAAAAAGAAGGGGGGAGGGATCAGACCCATTGCCGTTGGTAATACCCTTCGCCGCCTAGTTGCAAGGGCTGCTGTCAGAAGTATCCGAACGGAAGCAGCCACCATGCTGCAACCCAACCAGCTGGGGTTTGGAGTCCCCCAAGGCTGTGAAGCAGCGGCTCATGCTGCACGAGCCTACATTAGCTCTCTTACTGAAGACCAGGCAGTAGTAAAATTAGATTTTAAAAACGCTTTCAACTCGGTCAAAAGGGAAGCAATCCTCACTGCAGTCCAGGAACATTGCCCAAGCGTTTGTGTCAGCAGGCTACAGCAAAGACTCAACCCTCCTGTTTGGCAAACATGAAGTCACCTCAGCAGAGGGAATTCAACAGGGTGACCCACTTGCACCGTTCCTCTTTTGCATAGCGGTTCGAGAAATTACAACCAGACTGTCCAGCGAGCTCAACATCTGGTTCCTGGATGATGGCACTCTGGCAGGCACACAAGATTCCCTGCTAGAAGACCTACAGCTGGTGAAGACACGGGGGGAGTCCATGGGTCTCGTTCTTAACCCCTCCAAGTGCGAAATTATTGCATCTAGTGAAGTAATCATTAGAGCAGTGAAATCAGTTCTACCAGAAGCCTCAGTCGTTAAACCTACCGACAGCACACTACTCGGAGCACCTCTGTGCCACAATGCCATTGCTGCAGTCCTTGACGAAAAGTTTAGAGACCTAAAGAGGATGGAAGAGAGAATTGGGGACTTGGACTCCCACGATGCCCTCTACCTTCTCACAAAGTGCCTTACCTTGCCCAGGCTAGCATACTTCTTAAGGTGTGCACCAACTTTTAGCAACCCACTTCTAAATCAATATGATGAGCTCCTCAGGTCAATATTCAGGAAGGCGCTCAACCTAGATTTAGATGACAGTCAGTGGGACCAAGCAACACTTCCAGTGAGATTTGGAGGGATAGGCATACGAAAGGCAACTGAGGTAGCACTTCCAGCATTCTTATCCTCATGTACAGCAGCCAACGAATTGGTAGGGCAGATCCTACCAGAGCGTATGAGAGAGACAGCGGGAACTCATGATCAAACGTTCATCGAAGCAGGCAGACAATGGGACACCATTGCACACCCTCAACCCCGACCACAAGTCCCAAAAGACCACAAGCAGGCCCACTGGGATAGCCCCATAATGGAAAAGACTGTCACAGCAATGATTGACAACGCTGATGCTGAAAACAAAGCCCGCCTCCTAGCGGTAACAGCACCCCACGCCGGGGATTTTTTATTTGCTGTGCCCAATGCAGCCCTGGGAACTCGCCTCAGTCATGACGCTCTCCGCATTGGAGTTGCCCTTCGCCTTGCCGCCCCGATCCTCACCGAACATAGGTGCATCTGCGGAACTGCGATGGCAGACCAATATGGTCGTCATGGTCTGGTATGTCGTAAATCACAGGGTAAAATCGTAAGACATGAAGAAGTCAACGACATCATCAAGAGGAGCCTCGCCACAGCCCGCTGCCCGGCACAAAGAGAACCACACTTATCCAGACCTAACGACCCTCAGAAGCGCCCTGATGGGGTCACCTTGCTACCTTGGAAGGATGGTAAGCAAGTGGTATGGGACTACACGTGCGCTGCCACACTGGCCAGTACCTACCTCCACTACAGCACACGTGAAAGCAGTGGTGCTGCTTCTTTCAGGGAATCGCAGAAAATTATTAAATACAGAGGTCTAGCACACTGCTACAGCTTTGTTCCGATCGGCTCGGAGACCCTCGGTTCGTGGGGAAAATGTGCATTGAAGTTCCTGAAGGAATTGGGGGACAAATTGATCAGCGCTACAAAAGACCAGAGAGCAAAAAGTTTCTTGTTCCAGCGCCTCAGTGTTGCGATTCAGAGGGGAAATGCCTGTTGCGTCTTGGGCACTAGTCCAACTTCAGAGGAATTCGAAGAAGTGTTTGACTTGCAACAATGATCGAACCCGTCTGTGACATTCATCAATGTTTCCCATTGTTGTGTTTTTCAAGAGATCCATAACCTTTAAGCACCTTTTTTGCATTATTATTTTTGTATCAACCCATGTATATCTTGTAACCATCAAATGCATAATAAAGCACAAAAAATAAAAAAGGAAGGGGGTGGTAGGAGAAAAGCACACAGAAACTGTATTGGAGGGGATCTAAACATTCCCTCTAATGCGTTATGCGTGGTTTCCTCCGAGGCTATGGGTCCCCCTTCTTCCAGCTAGAGGTGGTACTCCCTTCTATATATATATATATATATATATATATATATATATATATATATATATATAAACCTATACTTGCATAAACCACAAGTGAAGATAAACAATCTTTGGACAACACCCACCAGTGGGACTCGAACCCAGAAAGCACAACTACCTTCCAGTAGCTGGCATAACTAGTATGCTTTAACCCACTACGCCATCAGACCTTACAAAAGAAGTAGATAGTTCGAGATATATATCTCAAACATCTCTACCTCCCGAAGGCACCAGATGAGTGAGGGGTCAGTCTGCATTTTTCGTCAAGCCACTGTCAATGTGAGAGAACTCGTGTCCAGCTTATAAGCCTATACTTGCATAAACCACAAGTGAAGATAAACAATCTTTGGACAACACCCACCAGTGGGACTCGAACCCAGAAAGCACAACTACCTTCCAGTAGCTGGCATAACTAGTATGCTTTAACCCACTACGCCATCAGACCTTACAAAAGAAGTAGATAGTTCGAGATATATATCTCAAACATCTCTACCTCCCGAAGGCACCAGATGAGTGAGGGGTCAGTCTGCATTTTTCGTCAAGCCACTGTCAATGTGAGAGAACTCGTGTCCAACTTATAAGCCTATACTTGCATAAACCACAAGTGAAGATAAACAATCTTTGGACAACACCCACCAGTGGGACTCGAACCCAGAAAGCACAACTACCTTCCAGTAGCTGGCATAACTAGTATGCTTTAACCCACTACGCCATCAGACCTTACAAAAGAAGTAGATAGTTCGAGATATATATCTCAAACATCTCTACCTCCCGAAGGCACCAGATGAGTGAGGGGTCAGTCTGCATTTTTCGTCAAGCCACTGTCAATGTGAGAGAACTCGTGTCCAGCTTATAAGCCTATACTTGCATAAACCACAAGTGAAGATAAACAATCTTTGGACAACACCCACCAGTGGGACTCGAACCCAGAAAGCACAACTACCTTCCAGTAGCTGGCATAACTAGTATGCTTTAACCCACTACGCCATCAGACCTTACAAAAGAAGTAGATAGTTCGAGATATATATCTCAAACATCTCTACCTCCCGAAGGCACCAGATGAGTGAGGGGTCAGTCTGCATTTTTCGTCAAGCCACTGTCAATGTGAGAGAACTCGTGTCCAGCTTATAAGCCTATACTTGCATAAACCACAAGTGAAGATAAACAATCTTTGGACAACACCCACATACTGGGTGGCATACTAGTTATGCCAGCTACTGGAAGGTAGTTGTGCTTTCTGGGTTCGAGTCCCACTGGTGGGTGTTGTCCAAAGATTGTTTATCTTCACTTGTGGTTTATGCAAGTATAGGCTTATAAGCTGGACACGAGTTCTCTCACATTGACAGTGGCTTGACGAAAAATGCAGACTGACCCCTCACTCATCTGGTGCCTTCGGGAGGTAGAGATGTTTGAGATATATATCTCGAACTATCTACTTCTTTTGTAAGGTCTGATGGCGTAGTGGGTTAAAGCATACTAGTTATGCCAGCTACTGGAAGGTAGTTGTGCTTTCTGGGTTCGAGTCCCACTGGTGGGTGTTGTCCAAAGATTGTTTATCTTCACTTGTGGTTTATGCAAGTATAGGCTTATAAGCTGGACACGAGTTCTCTCACATTGACAGTGGCTTGACGAAAAATGCAGACTGACCCCTCACTCATCTGGTGCCTTCGGGAGGTAGAGATGTTTGAGATATATATCTCGAACTATCTACTTCTTTTGTAAGGTCTGATGGCGTAGTGGGTTAAAGCATACTAGTTATGCCAGCTACTGGAAGGTAGTTGTGCTTTCTGGGTTCGAGTCCCACTGGTGGGTGTTGTCCAAAGATTGTTTATCTTCACTTGTGGTTTATGCAAGTATAGGCTTATAAGCTGGACACGAGTTCTCTCACATTGACAGTGGCTTGACGAAAAATGCAGACTGACCCCTCACTCATCTGGTGCCTTCGGGAGGTAGAGATGTTTGAGATATATATCTCGAACTATCTACTTCTTTTGTAAGGTCTGATGGCGTAGTGGGTTAAAGCATACTAGTTATGCCAGCTACTGGAAGGTAGTTGTGCTTTCTGGGTTCGAGTCCCACTGGTGGGTGTTGTCCAAAGATTGTTTATCTTCACTTGTGGTTTATGCAAGTATAGGCTTATAAGCTGGACACGAGTTCTCTCACATTGACAGTGGCTTGACGAAAAATGCAGACTGACCCCTCACTCATCTGGTGCCTTCGGGAGGTAGAGATGTTTGAGATATATATCTCGAACTATCTACTTCTTTTGTAAGGTCTGATGGCGTAGTGGGTTAAAGCATACTAGTTATGCCAGCTACTGGAAGGTAGTTGTGCTTTCTGGGTTCGAGTCCCACTGGTGGGTGTTGTCCAAAGATTGTTTATCTTCACTTGTGGTTTATGCAAGTATAGGCTTATAAGCTGGACACGAGTTCTCTCACATTGACAGTGGCTTGACGAAAAATGCAGACTGACCCCTCACTCATCTGGTGCCTTCGGGAGGTAGAGATGTTTAAGATATATATCTCGAACTATCTACTTCTTTTGTAAGGTCTGATGGCGTAGTGGGTTAAAGCATACTAGTTATGCCAGCTACTGGAAGGTAGTTGTGCTTTCTGGGTTCGAGTCCCACTGGTGGGTGTTGTCCAAAGATTGTTTATCTTCACTTGTGGTTTATGCAAGTATAGGCTTATAAGCTGGACACGAGTTCTCTCACATTGACAGTGGCTTGACGAAAAATGCAGACTGACCCCTCACTCATCTGGTGCCTTCGGGAGGTAGAGATGTTTGAGATATATATCTCGAACTATCTACTTCTTTTGTAAGGTCTGATGGCGTAGTGGGTTAAAGCATACTAGTTATGCCAGCTACTGGAAGGTAGTTGTGCTTTCTGGGTTCGAGTCCCACTGGTGGGTGTTGTCCAAAGATTGTTTATCTTCACTTGTGGTTTATGCAAGTATAGGCTTATAAGCTGGACACGAGTTCTCTCACATTGACAGTGGCTTGACGAAAAATGCAGACTGACCCCTCACTCATCTGGTGCCTTCGGGAGGTAGAGATGTTTGAGATATATATCTCGAACTATCTACTTCTTTTGTAAGGTCTGATGGCGTAGTGGGTTAAAGCATACTAGTTATGCCAGCTACTGGAAGGTAGTTGTGCTTTCTGGGTTCGAGTCCCACTGGTGGGTGTTGTCCAAAGATTGTTTATCTTCACTTGTGGTTTATGCAAGTATAGGCTTATAAGCTGGACACGAGTTCTCTCACATTGACAGTGGCTTGACGAAAAATGCAGACTGACCCCTCACTCATCTGGTGCCTTCGGGAGGTAGAGATGTTTGAGATATATATCTCGAACTATCTACTTCTTTTGTAAGGTCTGATGGCGTAGTGGGTTAAAGCATACTAGTTATGCCAGCTACTGGAAGGTAGTTGTGCTTTCTGGGTTCGAGTCCCACTGGTGGGTGTTGTCCAAAGATTGTTTATCTTCACTTGTGGTTTATGCAAGTATAGGCTTATAAGCTGGACACGAGTTCTCTCACATTGACAGTGGCTTGACGAAAAATGCAGACTGACCCCTCACTCATCTGGTGCCTTCGGGAGGTAGAGATGTTTGAGATATATATCTCGAACTATCTACTTCTTTTGTAAGGTCTGATGGCGTAGTGGGTTAAAGCATACTAGTTATGCCAGCTACTGGAAGGTAGTTGTGCTTTCTGGGTTCGAGTCCCACTGGTGGGTGTTGTCCAAAGATTGTTTATCTTCACTTGTGGTTTATGCAAGTATAGGCTTATAAGCTGGACACGAGTTCTCTCACATTGACAGTGGCTTGACGAAAAATGCAGACTGACCCCTCACTCATCTGGTGCCTTCGGGAGGTAGAGATGTTTGAGATATATATCTCGAACTATCTACTTCTTTTGTAAGGTCTGATGGCGTAGTGGGTTAAAGCATACTAGTTATGCCAGCTACTGGAAGGTAGTTGTGCTTTCTGGGTTCGAGTCCCACTGGTGGGTGTTGTCCAAAGATTATATATATATATATATATATATATATATATATATATATATATATATATATATATATATATATATATATATATATATATGCAACAATGATCACAAAAACACTGATCCAAGTATGCAGAAAAACCACATATGAAAAATAGAAAATGCTTAACGCGTTTTCGGCTAATTCGTCTTCATCAGAGCAAAGTAGAATGAAATATGAATAAAAGTAGAATAAATATGATTCTACTTTGCTCTGATGAAGACGAATTAGCCAAAAACGCGTTAAGCATTTTCTATTTTTCATATGTGGTTTTTCTGCATATATATATATATATATATATATATATATATATATATATATATATATATATATATATATATATATATATATATATATATATATATATATATATATATATATATATATATAAATATATATATATATATATATATATATATATATATATATATATATATATATATATATATATATATATATACATATATATATATATATATATATATATATATATATATATATATATATATATATATATATATATATATACATATATATATATATATATATATATATATATATATATATATATATATATATATATATATATATATATATATATATATATATACATATATATATATATATATATATATATATATATATATATATATATATATATATATATATATATATATATATATATATATATATATATATTATTAAATATGACCGAAAAAGTAAGATTAATAATTCTAACACGAATTTTCTCAATCTTTCGTACATTTCTTTTCACTGTTGGAGGTAATTCAAAATCAATTCTCCAAAATTTATTTTTATTTCTAGTCTGACGCGACACTGAGCGCGTTTCGTAAAACTTATTACATTTTCAAAGACTTTAGTTTACAAATACACAACTGAATAGAACTTACGCATCTCTGATTTCGTTTATATCTACATTTGAGTGAGGTGGATGGGGTGAGGTGGCATTAATAGGGTATTAATTTCATCAACACAAGACAGAACAAGAGGTGGCATTAATAGAGTATTAATTTCATCAACACAAGACAGAACACGAAACAATGGGTATTGAAATGGAAGTGATTGTAGAAAGCCTATTGGTCCATATTTCTTGATGCTTCTATATTGGAGTATAATATAGAAGCATCAAGATGCATCAAGATGACTAGGCGGCGTTTGCTCGCCCCTAGTCAATTGTTCATACATGGTCCCAAAGTGAGGAATGAGCTGCTTACTACACTGGTGTGTTAGCTAAGCAAGTCCTTCCTCTGGCGACCTAATTGAATATCAAGACAGGAATAAAGGTTAAAGAATAAAGAAAATTCGTAGAAATTTTCTGAGCTCAATTCCTTATACCAATTTAATTTATTCCCACCTAATCAAGTCACCAAACTCTCACAGTGTTCATACATATACAGACACACATCACAAACAATAAACATAATGCCGAACATTCTTAGAGATAAACATATCCAATTCCTCCTTTACACAAGTAGTATGGAATCAGACATACACACAAATACTTTTATGACTTAAGTATACTGAATAGACAATTTGCAAGAGACATGCAGATAATTTAACAAAATATTACAGTCTTGGTGATTCAGCTAATAGTTCTCTATTTTCTACATTCATCCACGTTTCGGTAAGTGCAATAATATCTATTTTTTTCTGTAGAGGCAAGAACATTTAATTCGTTTATTTTGTTTCTTAGACTTCTACTGTTAGTGTAATATACCCTAAGTGTATTGTTATTATGAGGCCCTTCTCTTTCCCTAATCATTTTGCCAATTTCTTCCTCCCACAAACACATTTTTATTACCTCCGTCCTCCATATCAATTCCCACACCATTATCTACTAACGCCCCCAACCACTGGTTCCAACGAGTTCGCAACAACAACAACAACCCTAGCCCTCGATACAGGTGTGGAACGCACACATCCGACCTGCCGAGCAAGTGGAGCCTACTTGCAGATGATCCATGTTAGCATGTAGCTAACAGGTCATATTACTCCTCCTGGCACAAAATATTTGTCTCATAATAAAAAATTGTATTTGCTGAAACAATTTTGTTCCCAGCTTGTCGTTGAGAGTGGTTGTGGACGAGTGTCTCAGAGTCTCTCAGAGACTGCAGGGACCAGAACCTAACCATTTTCCACACAATATAAGAAGCATTGTTTGAGTTCTATCATTACGGGCTATTTATACCCATGTCCCCTCTTGGGTGGCTTAATCTCTATCAATCAGTTGTATCCGCACTGAGTACTGATGGCCGCCAGAAATTCGCTGAATGAGCTCCCGGGGCCACAGAACCGAGTCACGCTGACTCGGTATTTCTCCTTTTGTCCAGTCTGTGACTTTCGGTTGGCCAGATCGCACGAATCAAAGTAAGCTTCATCATCCTTATATATAAAGAAATAGTATAAAATATTTACACTATGTACGGACGGTGGAGGAGTGTGACATGACCGTGGCCAGGCTGGACCACACACACACCGCCACGGACGGTGGAGGAGTGTGACATGACCGTGGCCAGGCTGGACCACACACACCCGTCACGGACGGTGGAGGAGTGAGACATGACCGTGGCCAGGCTGGACCACACACACACCGCCACGGACGGTGGAGGAGTGAGACATGACCGTGGCCAGGCTGGACCACACACACACCGCCACGGACGGTGGAGGAGTGTGACATGACCGTGGCCAGGCTGGACCACACACACACCGGCACGGACGGTGGAGGAGTGTGACATGACCGTGGCCAGGCTGGACCACACACACACCGCCACGGACGGTGGAGGAGTGAGACATGACCGTGGCCAGGCTGGACCACACACACACCGCCACGGACGGTGGAGGAGTGTGACATGACCGTGGCCAGGCTGGACCACACACACACCGCCACGGACGGTGGAGGAGTGTGACATGACCGTGGCCAGGCTGGACCACACACACCCGCCACGGACGGTGGTGGAGTGAGACATGACCGTGGCCAGGCTGGACCACACACACACTGCCACGGACGGTGGAGGAGTGTGACATGACCGTGGCCAGGCTGGACCACACACACACCGCCACGGACGGTGGAGGAGTGTGACATGACCGTGGCCAGGCTGGACCACACACACCCGCCACGGACGGTGGAGGAGTGAGACATGACCGTGGCCAGGCTGGACCACACACACACACCGCCACGGACGGTGGAGTGAGACATGACCGTGGCCAGGCTGGACCACACACACACACCGCCACGGACGGTGGAGGAGTGTGACATGACCGTGGCCAGGCTGGACCACACACACACACCGCCACGGACGGTGGAGGAGTGTGACATGACCGTGGCCAGGCTGGACCAGACACACACACACCGCCACGGACGGTGGAGGAGTGTGACATGACCGTGGCCAGGCTGGACCACACACACCCGCCACGGACGGTGGAGGAGTGTGACATGACCGTGGCCAGGCTGGACCACACACACACACCGCCACGGACGGTGGAGGAGTGTGACATGACCGTGGCCAGGCTGGACCAGACACACACACACCGCCACGGACGGTGGAGGAGTGTGACATGACCGTGGCCAGGCTGGACCAGACACACACACACCGCCACGGACGGTGGAGGAGTGTGACATGACCGTGGCCAGGTTGGACCACACACACCGCCACGGACGGTGGAGGAGTGTGACATGACCGTGGCCAGGCTGGACCACACACACACCGCCACGGACGGTGGAGGAGTGAGACATGACCGTGGCCAGGCTGGACCACACACACACACCGCCACGGACGGTGGAGGAGTGAGACATGACCGTGGCCAGGCTGGACCACACACACACACCGCCACGGACGGTGGAGGAGTGAGACATGACCGTGGCCAGGCTGGACCACACACACACACCGCCACGGACGGTGGAGGAGTGAGACATGACCGTGGCCAGGCTGGACCACACACACACACCGCTACGGACGGTGGAGGAGTGAGACATGACCGTGGCCAGGCTGGACCACACACACACCGCCACGGACGGTGGAGGAGTGAGACATGACCGTGGCCAGGCTGGACCACACACACACCGCCACGGACGGTGGAGGAGTGAGACATGACCGTGGCCAGGCTGGACCACACACACACCGCCACGGACGGTGGAGGAGTGTGACATGACCGTGGCCAGGCTGGACCACACACACCCGCCACGGACGGTGGAGGAGTGTGACATGACCATGGCCAGGCTGGACCAGACACACCACCACGGACGGTGGAGGAGTGTGACATGACCGTGGCCAGGCTGGACCACACACACACCGCCACGGACGGTGGAGGAGTGAGACATGACCGTGGCCAGGCTGGACCACACACACACCGCCACGGACGGTGGAGGAGTGAGACATGACCGTGGCCAGGCTGGACCACACACACACCGCCACGGACGGTGGAGGAGTGTGACATGACCGTGGCCAGGCTGGACCACACACACACCGCCAAGGACGGTGGAGGAGTGAGACATGACCGTGGCCAGGCTGGACCACACACACACACCGCCACGGACGGTGGAGGAGTGAGACATGACCGTGGCCAGGCTGGACCACACACACACCGCCACGGACGGTGGAGGAGTGTGACATGACCGTGGCCAGGCTGGACCAGACACACCGCCACGGACGGTGGAGGAGTGAGACATGACCGTGGCCAGGCTGGACCACACACACACCGGCACGGACGGTGGAGGAGTGTGACATGACCGTGGCCAGGCTGGACCACACACACACCGCCACGGACGGTGGAGGAGTGAGACATGACCGTGGCCAGGCTGGACCACACACACACACCGCCACGGACGGTGGAGGAGTGAGACATGACCGTGGCCAGGCTGGACCACACACACACACCGCCACGGACGGTGGAGGAGTGTGACATGACCGTGGCCAGGCTGGACCACACACACACACCGCCACGGACGGTGGAGGAGTGTGACATGACCGTGGCCAGGCTGGACCACACACACCGCCACGGACGGTGGAGGAGTGTGACATGACCGTGGCCAGGCTGGACCACACACACCGCCACGGACGGTGGTGGAGTGTGACATGACCGTGGCCAGGCTGGACCACACACACACCGCCACGGACGGTGGAGGAGTGTGACATGACCGTGGCCAGGCTGGACCACACACACACCGCCACGGACGGTGGAGGAGTGTGACATGACCGTGGCCAGGCTGGACCAGACACACACACACCGCCACGGACGGTGGAGGAGTGTGACATGACCGTGGCCAGGCTGGACCAGACACACACACACCGCCACGGACGGTGGAGGAGTGTGACATGACCGTGGCCAGGCTGGACCACACACACACACCGGCACGGACGGTGGAGGAGTGGGACATGACCGTGGCCAGGCTGGACCACACACACACACCGCCACGGACGGTGGAGGAGTGTGACATGACCGTGGCCAGGCTGGACCACACACACACACCGGCACGTGACTCACCAAGACTATCACGAACGTTTCAATAGATTTAATTTAAATTTTAACCCACAACAAAATGAATATTATCACAATAGCCTAAATCAAAGTTAAAGAAATACATACTAAAAAAAATCTCACTAAGTTCTTAACTAAACTCAAGCCTAAAATAAATAATTAATTTTGTAAAAAAAAAGTTCTCATAAAATACTGTAACCAATTTCACAAGCAATAACCATATCACTCGCCTTCTATAATCCCATAATTCCCTCTCTTGTGGATCTGTCACATTCATTATAAATAAATGATTAATATCACCCTAAATCCTCGCTAATACCATGAAGGATTATTCCCGGGAGGCTTAGCGGCCTTCACCTCACAGACAGACACCACACACACGGCTGACAGTGGCGCTGTGGGCGTAAGTACACTTAATCCTCTCTAATTAGCCAGCTTTACAATGTCGATACTTTCAGCGTGCAACATGTGCTATGATGAGCAGTTTATGGTGTGAAGTGTGCGAGAGTGTTTGTTCAAGTACCCACTTAGTTGTGCTTCAGGGAGTTGAACTCCGGCTCTTTGGGCCCACCTCTCAACTGTTAATCAATCACCATTTTTCATAAACACACACACACACTCACACTAAGTTCGGATAAACTATTCAACATGGGTGGTACGCGAACAAGGGGACACAGGTGGAAACTGAGTACTCACATGAGCCACAGGGGCAGTAGAAGGAACCTTTTCAGTGTCAGAGAAGTTAATGGATGGAATGCATTAGGCAGTGATGTGGTGGAGGCTGACTCCATACACAGTTTCAAATGTAGATATGATAGAGCCCAGTAGGCTCAGGAATCTGTACACCAATTGATTGATAGTTGAGAGGCGGGACCAAAGAGCCAAAGCCCAACCCCCGCAAGCACGAATAGGTGAGTACAAATAGGTGAGTACACACTCAGTTCGCTGGAAGACATAAGAGTTAGGGGGGACATGATCAACACATTCAAGATTCTCAAAGGAATTGACAGGGTAGATAAAGACAGGCTATGTAACACAAGGGGCACACGCACTAGGGGTCACAGGTGGAAACTGAGTGCCCAAATGAGCGACAGAGATATTAGAAAGAACTTTTTTAGTGTCAAGAGTGGTTGACAAATGGAATGCATTAGGTAGTGATGTAATGGAGGCTGACTCCATACACAGTTTCAAGTGTAGATATGATAGAGCCCAATAGGCTCAGGAACCTGTACATCTGTTAATTGACGGTTGAGAGGTGGGACCAAAGAGCCAGAGCTCAACCCCTGCAAGCACAATTAAGTGAGTACACACACACATACACACACTCGCGCACACACGCACGCGCGAATAAAGCATAAAGAGTAAATATTACGAATAAAACAAGTGAACTTGGAGAATGGGCACTAGAAGAAAACCCAGACATAACAGCACTCACAGAAACAAAGCTAACGAAAACCATAACAAATGCAGTGTTTCCACAGGATTACTATGTAGTGAGGAAGGAGAGAGAAGGAAGAGGAGGAAGTGGTGTAGCTTTGCTGATAAGAAAAGACTGGAGCTTTGAAGAGATGGTTGTTCAGGGCTGTGAAGATTTCAGTGACTACATAACAGGTACCATAGCAATTTGAGGACAAAAAATTGTAATAATAGTCATATATAACCCTCCCACCAAATGACAGAAGACCCAGACAGGAATATGAAAGAAACAACATGGCCACCATCAATATAATAGAGAAAGCAGCTTCTGTAGCTAGTAGGAACGGATCCAGACTACTAATCATGGAAGACTTCAACCACGGGAAATTCAACTAAGATAGATTGCGAGAACAAAGACCAACATGGAGGACCAGACACATGGAGAGCTAAGCTGCTGGCCGTAGCAACAAGAAACTTTCTAAGCCAACACGTCAAGAGACCGACAAGAATGAGAGGAGAGGATGAACCAGCTATGCTTGATCTGATATTTACCCTAAATGAGTCGGGTATAAGAGTAGTTAGGTTGGAAGCCCCCTTGGGAATGAATGATCACAGTGTATTGATCTTTGAGTACCTGGTTGAGCTAGGAATTATCTCCCCAAACAAAGAACTAGGAAACAAAGGGCTCGCGTACTGAAAGGGAAATTATGTGCAGATGGGAAAATTCCTAGGGAATATCCCATGGGACACAGAACTCACAACTAAGTCCGTACAAGACATGATGGATTATGTCACACAAAAGTGTCAGGAGGCAGTAAACAGGTTTATCCCGGCCCGACAGGATAAAACTAGAAGCAAAATAAGAATCCATGGTTTAATAAGGCATGTATGAAAGCAAAGGAACTGAACAAAAGGGCGTTGGAGGAACTTCCGAAATAACAGAACACCAGACAGTAGAGAGAGATACCAGAGAACCAGGAACTAGTATGTCAGTGTGAGAAGAGAAACTGAGAAAAAGTATGAAAATGATATAGCTAAAAAAGCCTAGACCGACCCAAAGCTACTACACAGTTACATCAGGAGGAAAACAAACGTGAAGGAACAGGTGATGAAACTTAGAACGGGTGAGGACAGGTACACAGAGAATGACAAAGAGGTGCGTGAGGAATTCAACAAGAGGTTCCTGGAGCTTTTCACAATAGAACGAGGAGAGGTCACTGCACTAGGAGAGGTGGCAGAAACCAGGCGTCCTTGGAAGGGTTCGAAATTACTAGAGATGAGGTCAAGAGGCGCCTGTTGGATCTGGACGTGAGAAAGGCTGTTGGCCCGGATGGAATCTCACCATGAGTATTGAAAGAGTGTGTAGGAGCTCTTTGCTTGCCACTCTCCATAGTATATAGTAGGTCACTGGAAACGGGAGACCTACCAGAAATATGGAAGACTGCTAATGTAGTCCCAATATACAAAAAGGGTGACAGACAAGAGGCACTGAACTACAGGCCAGTGTCCTTAACTTGTATACCATACAAGGTGATGGAGAAGATCGTGAAAAAACACCTAGTAACACATCTGGAGAGAAGGGACTTCGTGACAAACCATCAACATGGGTTCAGGGAGGGTAAATCTTGCCTTACAGGCTTAATAGAATTCTACGATAAGGTGACAAAGATTAAGCAAGAAAGAGAAGGATGGGTGGACTGCATTTTTTTTATTGTCGGAAAGCCTTTGACACAGTACCCCATAAAAGGTTGATGCATAAACTGGAGAAACAGGCAGGAGAAACTTGTACGGCGCTCCAGTGGATAAGGGAGCACCTAAGCGATAGGAAGCAGAGAGTTATAGTGAGGGGTGAGACCTCAGATTGGCGTGAAGTCACCAGTGGAGTCCCACAGGGCTCTGTACTCTGACCTATCCGGTTTCTGATATACGTAAATGATCTCCCAGAGGGCATAGACTCATTCCTCTCAGTGTTTGCTGACGACGCCAAAATTATGAGAAGGATTAAGACAGAGGAGGACAGCTTGAGGCTTCAAGAAGACCTGGACAAGCTGCACATATGGTCGATCATATGGTTGTTAGAGTTTAACCCAAGCAAATGCAATGTAATAAAGATAGGTTTAGGGAGGAGCAGACCAGATACAAGGTGTCATTTGGGAGATGAAATCCTTCAAGAGTCTGAGAGAGAGAAAGACCTGGGGGTTGATATCACGCTAGATCTGTCCCCTGAAGCTCATATCAAGAGGATAACATGAGCGGCACATGCCAGGTTGGCTAACATAAGAACAGCTTTTAGAAATCTATGTAAAGAATCTTTCAGAACTTTGTATACCACATATGTCAGACCAATCCTGGAGTATGCGGCTCCACCATGGAGTCCGCATTTAGTCAAGCATAGGACTGAATTGGAAAAGGTTCAAAGGTTTGCCACCAGACTAGTACCCGAACTGAGGGGTACGAGCTACGAGGAGAGACTACGGGAATTAAACCTCACGTCACTGTGAGACAGAAGAGTTAGAGGGGACATGATCACCACATACAAGATTCTCAGAGGGATTGATAGGATAGATATTGACAGGCTATTTACCACAAGGGGCACATGCACTAGGGGACACAGGTGGAAATTGAGTGCCCAAATGAGCCATAGAGACGTTAGAAAGATTTTTTTAAGTGTTAGAGTAGTAGACAAATGGAATGCATTAGGAAGTGATGTGGTGGAGGCTGATTCAATACACAGCTTCAAGTGTAGATATGATACAGCCAAGTAGGCTCAGGAACCTGTACATTAGTTGATTGACAATTGAGAGGCGGGACCAAAGAGCCAGAGCTCAACCCCTGCAAGCATAACTAGGTAAGTACAACTAGGTAAGTACACACACACATGATCTTGGATGCAATCTTTCCAGAGGGGTACCAGGTAATAAGAAAAGAAAGGACACAGGGACAGGGAGGAGGAGTAGCACTCCTAATAAAGTGGAAATGGAGGTTTGCTGAGCTGAAAAATCCGAGTACCAATGAAAGCACGAGCTCCATGCATGGAACTCTGACAGTGGATGGGAAGAAGATTGTTATCTTGATACTCTACAATCCCCCACCAAACAGTAGAAGGCCAAGGCAGGAGTATGAGGACATCAACAAGGCATGTATAGATGAACTGCAGAGGGCAGCAACACTAGCCCACAGAATGAGAGCGGAGCTGCTGTTCATGGGGGACCTAAATCGCGGAGAGATAAATTGGGAAACAAGGATTTCTTATGGTGGGGAGGAGAAGTGAGGAGTGAAGCTGGTAGACGTTACCACAGCATGTGAAGGAAGACACTAGGGAAAGAGGAGGGGATACGCCCAGCCTATTTTTGAGGTTATCTTGAGATGATTTCAAGGCTTTAGTGTCACCGCGGCCCGGTCCGCGACCAGGCCTCCACCCCCAGGAAGCAGCCCGTGACAGCTGAATAGCACCCAGATACCTATTTTACTGCTAGGTAACAGGGGCATAGGGTGTAAGGAACTCTGCCCATTGTTTCTCGCCGGCGCCCGGGGTCGAACCCGGAGCCACAGGATTACAAGTCCAGCGTGCTGTCTGCTTGGCCGACCGGCTCCCTGAGTCTATTAGACTTCATTTTCACCCAGAATGTAGAAGACCTCGAGCATTTAGAACATGAAATACCACTAGGAACCAGTGACCATTGTGTCGTAGTCTTTGACTACATGATGGAACTTAAAATTGTGACCAAAGGACAAGAGGTCCGGGAAAGGAGACTTGATTACAGAAAAGGGGACTACAGAAGGATAAGGGACTACCTGGGAGAAGTGCAGTGAGAGGAAGAAATTAGAGGAAAAACAGTGCAAGGTATGATAAACCAAGTCATATGGAAATGCAAGGAGGCTGAAGAGAGGTTTATTCCAGCAGTAAAGGAAAAAAGCAGGAGGGAATATAATAACCCATGGTTTAATAGACAGTGCCAGGAAGCAAAAGTAAGAAGCAGGAGGGAGTGGAGGAAGTACAGAAGACAAAGGACAGAGGACAACAGGATTAGATATAACAGAGCTAGGAACGATTACATTAACATAAGACGAATATCGGAAAGAAATTATGAGAATGATATTGCAATCAAAGCGAAAAAGCAACCTAAATTACTACATAGCCATATAAGAAGGAAGATGTCGGTAAATGACCAAGTGACAAGACTGAGGAAAACAGAAGGGGCATATACAGAAATTGACAAGGAAATCTACGATGTACTGAATGCAAGTTTCCATGGAGTGTTCACAACCGAGCCTGAGCGGTTCCCATTGTTAGAAGATATCTAGAGTTCAACATGAGTAAATGTAAAGTTTTGGAAATGGGATCAGGTGATAGACGACCTAAGGGACAGTACACAATAAAGGGAAACTGCCTACCCGTAACGATTCGAGAAAGAGACCTGGAAGTGGACGTTTCTCCTAATCTAACTCCTGAGGCACATATAAATAGGATAATGACAGCAGCGTGCTGTACACTGGCGAAAATTAGAACTTCATTCAGAAACCTAAGTCAGGAGGCTTTTTGGGCGCTTTGCACTGCCTACGTGAGACCAGTCTTAGAGTATGTCGCGCCATCATGGAGCCTCCTCCTGAAGAAACACATAAAGAAACTGGAGAAGGTTCAGAGGTTTGCGACGAGGCTTGTCCCAGAGTAATAAGGGATGGGATATGAAGAGCGTCTGAAGGAACTGAACCTTATGACACTAGAGAAAAGAAGGGAGAGAGGAGATATGATAGGGACATATAAAATACTCAGGGGAATTGATAAAGTGGAAATAGATGAAATGATCACATGTAATATTAACAGAACGAGGGGACATGGGTGGAAACTTGAAACTCAGATGAGTCATAGAGATGTTAGGAAGTTTTCTTTTAGCGTGAGAGTAGTGGAAAAATGGAATGCACTTGGGGAACAGGTTGTGGAAGCAAACTCTATTCATAATTATAAAATTAGGTATGACAGGGTAATGGGACAGGAGTCATTGCTGTAAATAACCGATGGCTGGAAAGGCGGGATCCAAGAGCCAATGCTCGATCCTGCAAGCACAAATAGGTAAGTACAAATAGGTGAGTACACACACACTTGTGTTGTGACCGTCGTGTTGGGTGGACTTGGGTTAGGATCTCGTGGTTCACTAGTGGAGTGGGAGGGGTAATCAGGCAACTTCGAAGTGGAAAAGTGTATACAAGTGAATGAAAAAACTTGGTTTTGACTAAAGCCAAAATGTAGTGAAGAAAAACAGTATAAGTAGCGTAATTGAAAATAGTTGTTGAAGTACTGTGGCAGTGTGCAGTGTGGAGCAGACCTCACCGGACTCTGACCGTGATCTCACCACCGGCATCAACCCTCCCAACACCACGTGGGGAGACGGTTGGAGATTCACTCACCTATTGTGTTAGCAGGACGGTAAGGTACTTGGAACCCTTGTGGGCAAGGTTGGAGTATAGCAATGACTAGGTCAGGAAGGGCGTTTAGGTCCAACAGTATTATAATTGAAGAAGAGGATAGGTTTATGTAGAAGATGATTGGGAAATTTGTAGAGAAGAGGGATGTTTGGATAGATGATCTAATCCAGGGGGATTAAAAGTGAGATCTTTAATAAGATACAGGACGAGGTTCAAAGACTCAAACTTTGTGGATTATGGATTATATTCAAGAGGAAATCAGGAAGAGCAGGGTAGAATGGCAAGGAGAAATAACTAGGCTTACAAATGAATTTGGCAGGAGTAAGGGGAAGTTTGGCAGGGGAAGGGGGAGTAGTAGTGGATGGAGTAGCGAGTGTGAGAGGGGTGGGGGTCAGCCAGGGGGGGAGGTGACCAGCATGACCCTGCACTCAGAAAGAGGTCAATCATAATCCATGGATTGCTTGAAGCCAAGGCACCATCGAGGCAGGGATGGATGGAGATTGAAGATATGGAGCTACAGGGTATCTTGAGAGACATGACAGCCCAGATGGCAGGGAATGAGGTGCAAGTCCACCGACGCATTGGGCCATACAACTGTGACAAGAAGGATAAGGATACCTGATCAACCAGGCTGTGACTCAAACGTCAGGCTGCGAGCAGCCGCGTCTAACAGCCTGGTTGATCAGTCCAGCAACCAGGAGGCCTGGTCGACGACCGGGCCGCGGGGACGCTAAGCCCCGGAAGCACCTCAAGGTAACCTCAAGGTAAGGTAAGGTAAGGTACTGGGTCTGATGATTAGGGAGGGTCTGATAGGCATAGAGGGGTTGGGAGGTAGCGTATGGTTGGGAGTCAGATAGAGGTTGAGAGGTTGGGGGGAGAAGGATAGAGCAGGTGGGGGGAAGAGGGGCAGATGGAACATGGATAGTGAGGATGGGAGGGAGGTTGTATTAGTCAAGGGGGAACTCAGGGGCTGGTGTGGGCATTGGGGCAGAAGGAGGGGAAGAGGGAAATGGAGGAAGAGGTAGGGGGGGTCCCCTCAGTCCCCCACGAGGGGAGGTCCATGTGCCCCTCCCCCCTCTCCTTGCAAGGATGGGGGTCACATGGAAGGAGAGGGGGTTGAGCAGGGGTGAGGGCTGGGCGGGTTTTGGGGGTTTAGGGGAAGAGGGCTAGGGGGGTTTTGGGGGATGAGGGCTGGGTGGGTTTTGGGGGGTTGAATGGATGAGGGTTGGGTGGGTTTTGGGGGTTGAGGGGATGAGGGCTGGGTGGGTTTTGGGGGTTGAGGTGATGAGGGGGTCCTTGGAAAGTGGGATGAAGCAGATGGATTTGCATGCAGTGGGGTCAGATGTGTCAGGGGAAATGTTGGAGAGACAAGCAGTGGCAGGGAGGGCTGATTTGGGGAGGGAGTGACCTAGGAAGCAGGTGTGAGCTGGTTAGCACGGGGTGGGTTAGCACTGGGGTGTGCAACTACACTCAAATGGGAAGAGTTGTATCGTGGAGGTTTGCTCGCTCTGTTCCTCTTTCATCATAAATTTATCAATATACACGTTATAGTAATTTTCGCTACCTCTGAGTAAGTGTTTGTAATGCAGTATGTAATCCACTGCTGCTGCCACTGCCATTACAATTATTACTTAACCTATACCCGTGATAGGTTAAGTAATAATTGTAAATAAGAAGCAATAAGATGCTTATCTTAACATACTAAGAAGGTTAGGTGAGGTCGGTGTTTTCAATGAAGCTTTTCAAGGTAAACTAAAATATTCACAATCAATTAGTATGTTACATATGCACTTATTAAATCAGCCAATATTGACTGTAAGCAAGTGCGAGAACGGGTTGTGGCAGAGGGATACCAGTCATGGTGAGTCAGCAATGATGGGGGAGTGAATGAGTGGTGAGTCAAACATGGTGGTGACCCACAATGGTGTAGTGGGTATGGTGTGCCCACAATGGTGTAGTAGGTATGGTGTGCCCACCATGGTGTAGTAGGTATACTGGGGTCACCATAGTGTGAGGCCTCACCATCGAAGATATGGTGAGGCCGCTATAAGAGTAATGAAATTATGATGCCGCCAGTGGAAAGCAGATATGGTGGAACAAACATGATGAAGGAGTTATGGTGGGTCCACTATAGGGAAGCAAGTATGGGGTGGGTCCACCATAGGGAAGCAAGTATGGTGGGTCAACCATAGGGAAGCAAGTATGGTGGGTCCACCATAGGGAAGCAAGTATGGTGGGTCCACCATCGGGAAGCTTGTACGATGGTGGTACCACAGGGAAGCCTATATGGTGGGTCTACCATGGAGAAAGCAGATAAGGTGGGGGCCACTATGGTGTTGGAGGATGGTCGGACCACCATACCTTGAGGTTACCTTGAGGTCCTTCCGGGGCTTAGCGTCCCCACGGCCCGGTCGTCGACCAGGCCTCCTGGTTGCTGGACTGGTCAACCAGGCTGTTGGACGCTGCTGCTCGCAGCCTGACGTATGAGTCACAGCCTGGTTGATCAGGTATCCTTTGGAGGTGCTTTTCCAGTTCTCTCTTGAACACTGTGAGGGGATTGCCAGTTATGCCCCTTATGTGTAGTGGAAGCGTATTGAACAGTCTCGGGCCTCTGATGTTGATAGAGTTCTCTCTCAGAGTAACTGTTGCACCTCCACTTTTCAACTGGGGTATTCTGCACATCCTGCCATGCCTCCTGGTCTCATGAGATGTTATTTCTGTGTGCAGGTTTGGGACCAGCCCTTCTAATATTTTCAACGTGTAAATTATTATGTATCTCTCCCGCCAGCGCTCAAGGGAGTACAGATTTAGGCTCTTTAGTCGGTCCCAATAGTTTAGATATTTTACTGAGTGGATTCTAGCAGTAAAGGATCTCTGCACGCTCTCCAGGTCAGCAATTTCTCCAGCTTTGAAAGGGGCTGTCATTGTGCAGCAGTACTCCACTCTAGAGAACACAAGCGTTTTGAAAAGTATCATCATCGGTATAGCATCTCTAGTGTGAAAAGTTCTTGTTATCCAACCTGTCATTTTTCTTGCAGTTGTGACGGCTACTTTATTGTGTTCTTTAAAGGTAAGGTCTTCCGACATGAGTACACCCAGATCCTTTACATTGCCTTTTCGTTCTATGTTATGATTTGCCTGAGTTTTGTACGTGGTTTCCGTTTTTATATTTTCATTTTTTCTATAATTCATGAGCTGGAACTTTTCTTCGTTAAACACCATATTATTTTCTGTAGCCCATAGAAAGACCTGATCTACATCTGATTGGCGGTTTGCCGTGTCCTCTATGTTGCCTACTCTCATGAAGATCCTACTGTCATCTGCAAATGATGAAACAGTGCTATAGGTTGTGTTCTTGTCTATGTCTGATATGAGGATGAGAAAAAGTACAGGAGCAAGCACAGTACCCTGGGGGACTGAGCTCTTCACAGTTGATGGGCTGTATTTTATTTTGTTGACTATTACACATTGGGTTCTGTTAGTCACGAAATTGTAGATCTATCTGCCTATTTTCCCGGTAATTCCTTTTGAACGCACTTTATGTGCAATAACGCCATGGTCACATTTATCAAAAGCTTTTGCGAAATCTGTGTAAATTACATCAGCGTTTTGTTTGTCTTCCATAGCATCTAATGCCATATCATAGTGGTCCAGCAACTGCGACAGGGAAGAGCACCCTGTTCTGAAACCATGTTGTCCGGGGTTATGGAGATGCTGTGATTCCATGTATTTTGTGATCTTATTTCTTAGCACTCTCTCAAAATTTTTTATGATGTGCGATGTTAGTGCTATCGGTCTGTAATGTTTTGCCTCTGCCTTATTTCCTCCTTTATGAAGTGGTGCTATCTCTGCTGTTTTTAGTATATCAGGGATAACGCCAGTATCTAGGCTTTGTCTCCCCAGAATGTGGAGGGCCTGCGTTAGTGTTTTTTTTACAGTTCTTGATGAATATGGAGTTCCAAGAATCCGGGCCTGGTGCAGAGTGCATAGGCATACTGATTATGGCTTCTTCAAAATCCAGTGGGGATAGGATGACGTCTGATATATGATTTGATGTTGGTATCATATCCATGAAAAATTCATTTGGGTTATCAACCTTTCGTGCGTGTTTTGGCTCGCTGAAAACATAGTCGTACTGCATCCTCAGTAGCTCGCTCATTTCTTTGTTGTCATCGGTGAAAGTTCCATCTCCCTTTCCCAGGGGCCCGATACTAGATGTGGTTTTTGATCTTGATTTTGCATAGGAGAAAAAATATTTTGGATTTCTCTCTATTTCACTGAAGGCCTTTTGCTCTCTTTGCCTCTCCTGGGTTTTGTATGATTCTTGTAGCTTGAGTTCAATTGTTTCTATTTCTCTACCTAACCTTCTTCGCCGTTCTTGAGATAGGGTGCGACTCTCAAGTTGTTCCGCCATTCGTTTTCTTCGCCTATATAGAGAACGACGTTCCCGTTCCAATCTGCATCTCTTTCTCTTTTTTCTTAAGGGTATGCGGTTTGAACATATTTCTAATGCTACTGAGCTTATTTTTTCCAGGCACTGGTTCAGGTTTGCAATTTCTAGCTGTTCTTCCCAGTTTATTTCTGTGAAGTCCTGATTTATTTGCTCCCAGTTTATCTGTTTATTATTGAAGTGGAAATCTCCTCCACCGGGAATCTGGACTGGTTTTGAAGGTCTATTCGCCATGGTTGTCTTAATTTCAATTAAGTTGTGATCTGAGTAACAGGTATTTGTAATCATTATGTTCCCGATCAATTCATCATTATTAGTGAAAATGAGGTCCAGCGTGTTCTCCTTCCTAGTTGGTTCTACTATTTGCTGGTTTAAGGAAAACCTGTCACACATCCGTAGCAGGTCATTTGCATGTGCCTGTTCATTTAGGCTACTCCCGTGTATTCTTTCTGATATTACTGTATTAGCCAGGTGCTTCCATTTCAGGTCCCGTAGGTTGAAGTCCCCAAGCAGAATGATGTTCGGAGCTGGATTTGTGAGGTTTTCCAAGCAGTGCTCTATTTTCATTAGTTGGTCTTTAAACTGCTGAGGGTTTGCCTCCGGTGACTTATATACAAGGACAACAACTACATTTAGGATCTCTGTTTTGATTATCAGCACTTCCACCATATCATTTGAGGTGTTTAGCAGCTCAGTACAGATGAGTGTGTCTTTGATGTAGAGGCTGATCCCACCCTGAAGCCGGAGTTTCCTATCACATCTGAAAAGATTGTACTCTGAGATCCATATTTCACCATCATGGTAGTCCTTCAAGAAGCCTGTATGGTGGTGCCACCGTATGGAAGACGAAACACTAGGAGGCATGTTCCTTGTCCACTAAGGTCGGCGTTATGTCGTTAATGAAGTCCTTGAAGGTAAACGGATCCATGTTCTTAGCTGAAAAGCAAAAATTTCTTCATTAATACACATGACTACAGAGAGGTAAGCTATATTTATGACACAAACATGTGACTACAGAGAGCCAAGTTATACATATTACACGAACATGTGGCTGCAGAATGGTAGGTTATATATTACTTAAACATATATGACTAAAGAGAGGAAAACAATACTTATAAGCGAAACATATGTGTCACTACAAAGAGGTGAGTTATAATTATTTAAATTTACACAAGTAAATGTTGTTTACTAATATTCGAGGATTTGTTTACCTGTATATAATAATTATATAATACAGCAGCTGCTAACATTCATCTATTTACAGAATTTCGATAAATTGTATATGTTCATAGATTTTAAGGTTCAATTAACAGGATCCTTCAGATTAATAGATTAATTTAAATTAATCGAAGGACAACCCTATTTTGGTTTTAAAAGGGAAACAAAGCTTAATGATAAGGACAGAAATACCAGTGCTTATGGATAAGAAACTATTAAAGATTATTCTTTAAACGTTAATGAGCTGTATAATATTAATGTTCGAGAATAAACTTTCCGTCCTTCACATAATTGGGGTTTAATACTAGAAGTAATCTACTCCCAGTACACTTCTTCGAGGCTGGTTCTTGCTCGAATAAAAATTAGTAATTCCACTAAATACAATTAAGAAACATTAGATGCATTGATTAATGGTAAAAAGATTATATGTTGATTAATCAAGCAATTATTCTCATTTGACTTTTATGAGGCTAACATATTACGTTAGATATCTCAAATAAAAAAAACTAAATCTCTTTAACTGATCTATAATTTTTTCAATTAATTTAAAGAAATAATAGAAAAGATTTCAGCTGCTTAGCTGTAATAGTGAACGGAGAGGAAGAGGTGCAATGGCGTCGTCTGCTACTTGCTGCAACACGTGAGTTCAAGCATGGCGTGGGAACATGATGACCACAACCGCTTACAACACAAGCTGAAATTTCAACTATATATACAAATTGGTTACACTTACTTTATAATATATTCACTTTGCCATAAAAGGAATGAATTTAATTCCTTATGGACGTACTTATTGTTTGGGGAGATCGCGAAGCATAACGATGGACAGTGCACAGTAAAATGATATACCTAGAGATCTCACGATATAACAAATATTAGGGCACTTAACCTGCTGGTTGTCCACCGAAGCAATTCCAGATTGCTACTGAAGTAATTGCACGCTCCTAGGCCGATTAAATGGAAGGGCCTAACGTTGTATGGATGGAAATTGACTCTCCCGAGACGCACGATGTGATTGTTGGCGTCTCTTCACGTCCTCACAGCGTGGTAGCTCAAGGCGAATGGCGGCGTCTCTCCGCCCTCCCTCAACTCTTCTCTCGCATTCACAACAGAAATTACTAATCACGGATAATTCTTTTCTGTGTAATTACTGATGTAATGCGTTAATGAGAACTGGGTTGCAATTATAGGGAATTAAATAATATCATATTTTCGTTAAACGGTGTTAATCGAGAAATGGAGAGAAATTTTATTTCCTCCATAGCATTCGTACGTAACAGATAAAACTGCTACTTGATAATAATTTCAGTTAATAACTCTCGGTTTTGGATTATTGGGAGCAATATTATCCGTAGTTAATTATTGTACGGAATACTGATAATTTTAGAAAACCACAATCTATTCTCTAACATATTAATAATAAATATGTTTAGATGGACATTATCTGACGCAATCCTGCCTCTCGATGTCGTGAGAATATTAGCAATAGGCTCAGATAAAGAAATATTTATTTATGGTAACACTACCGTTAGTGAAATTAATAACTACTGTAATTAGTATATAATAATGATGTAATATAATAAATTGGTAGTGTGTTAGTGTTGGAAATTTCCATCAGAGGCATCACCAGCCAGCCAGAGTGGTGGCCCTCACCAGTCAGCCAGAGTGGTGGCCCTCACCAGCCAGCTAGAGTGGTGGCCCTCACCAGTCAGCCAGAGTGGTGGCCCTCACCAGCCAGCTAGAGAGGTGGCCCTCTCCAGCCAGCTAGAGTGGTGGCCCTCACCAGTCAGCCAGAGTGGTGGCCCTCACCAGCCAGCCAGAGTGGTGTCCCTCACCAGTCAGCCAGAGTGGTGGCCCTCACCAGCCAGCTAGAGTGGTGGCCCTCACCAGCCAGCTAGAGTGGTGGCCCTCACCAGCCAGCTAGAGTGGTGGCCCTCACCAGCCAGCTAGAGTGGTGGCCCTCACCAGCCAGCTAGAGTGGTGGCCCTCACCAGTCAGCCAGAGTGGTGGCCCTCACCAGTCAGCCAGAGTGGTGGCCTCACCAGCCAGCCAGAGTGTGGGCATCACCAATCAGCCAGAGTGGGGGCATCACCAGTCAGCCAGAGTGTCGCCATCACCAGTCAACCAAAATGTGGAGGCATCACCAATCAGCCAGAGTGGTGGCATCACCAGTCAGCCAGAATAGGGGTATAACCAGCCAGCCAGAGTGGGGGCATCACCAGTCAGCCAGAGTGGGGGCATCACCAGTCAGCCAGAGTGTGAGCATCACCACTCAGCCAGAGTGGTTGCATCACCAGTCAGCCAGAGTGGTTGCATCACCAGTCAGCCAGAGTGGAGGCATCACTAGTCAGCCAGAGTGGTTGCATCACCAGTCAGCCAGAGTGGTTGCATCACCAGTCAGCCAGAGTGGTTGCATCACCAGTCTGCCAGAGTTTTTTCCATCACCAGTCAGCCAGAGTGGAGGCATCACCAGTCAGCCAGAGTGGTTGCATCACCAGTCAGCCAGAGTGGAGGCATCACCAGTCAGCCAGAGTAGAGGCATCACCAGTCAGCCAGAGTGTAGGCATCACCAGTCAGCCAGAGTGTGGGCATCACCAGTCAGCCAGAGTGGAGGCATCATCAGTCAGGCAGAGTTGGGGCATCACCAGTCAACCAGATTGGGGCATCACCAACCAGCCAGTGTGGGCATCCCCAGTCAGCCAGAGTGGTGGCGTTACCAGTCAGCCAGAGTGGAGGCTTCACCAGTCAGCCAGATTGTGGGCATCACCAGCCAGTCAGTGTAGAGGCATCACCAGTCAGCCAGATTGTGGGCATCACCAGCCAGTCAGTGTACAACCCGTTCTCACACAAGACAGCACATATATGACTTAATGCTTAAAGTCAATATGTTGAATATGAATTAGTAAATATGTGATATATTCCCAGTTACTTTTTTTACCAAGGCCCAAACTCTTCCTCACGTACCAATTTACGTGTCACAGTACCCGTCCGTCAACATAGATAGCAGAATATTCGTGATTGGTTCAATTATAAGGAAAATTGTAGTTTTCAGGTCTCACATGGGTTGTGAAATTTACCTACTGTTGTCCATGCTCTTATAATATTACAGATCAGCTATATCCTATTGAAGGCTCGTAGTTTTGTTTTGAGAAATATTAGTTGTTCTTAGTAAATTATAATAAGCACTATAAATTATTACATAGAATAACAGTGCTTCACCAATCAATATTATATACCATAGTTTGGCTTTAAAAATCTTTAAAGAATGTTTTGTAGGAACGCTAACAGAAAACGATGTTACATTTGAATGTCTATGGGGTAAACTACTGCAAACAGGACGGTATTGTGTCTACTATACCAACTCTAGCTAGGATGGGTATATTGTCACCTACCGCCTGTTAGGTGGGAAAGGGGTCCAATACCACCCACAGGATGGGTATGAGGGTCACATCCACCCACAGGATGAGTATGGGGATCACATCCACCCACAGGAAGGGTATGGGGTCCAATACCACCCACAGGATGAGTATGGCGTCCACTACAACCCACAGGATGGGTATGGGGCTCCAACCACCCATAGAATGGGTATGGGGCTCCAACCACAAATAAAATGGGTATAGGGTCCAATAATACCCACTGGATGTTTAAGGCGTCCATTGCCGCGCGTCGAGCTCGAAAATCGCAGCATTCATCTCAGAACCATGCCTATTTCACACAGATTCCTTAATAAACGTAAGAGTTTTATATGTCACAAGAAAGATAGAAATATAAGCTTCATTCTAAATACCTTACCATGGGCATATTTAAATTTAAAGCGAAGATACGAGTACTTTTATAATAGCCGAGCTTTAACCCCGGACAGATTGATCGACCGAGCAACTCTCTCTCAGAACAATGTTTATTTCACGTGAATTCGTTAATAAACATATATGTTTTATATGTCTCAAGAAAGGCAGACATATAAGCTTCACTTTAAACACTTTACCATAGACATATTTAAAGTTCTAATGAAGATACATGTATTTTAAAAATTACGGAGCTCCCACCCCGTACAGACTGAACGACAGAGCAACTCTCTCTCAGATCAATGTTTATTTCACGTAAATTCGTTAATAAACACAAATGTTTTATATGTCTTAAGCAAGATAGAAATAAGAGCTTCATTTTCAATACATTACAATAGACATATTTATAGCTCAAGTGAAGATACATATGTTTTTATAGTAGCGCTCAGTAGCTTGTCGGGCATGGAGTGCAGACGCCTACGCACTTGCCGATATATTGTATAATTATCAAAGATACGCTAATAAAGCCTAAAATCTTATATGCCTCCAGAAAGACCGAGATATGAACATTATTATGATTTCACCAAATGAAATATATCATGTTCGAGAACAAAGATATACCAATTTTAAATTAAGTTTCGACTCTTGCTCGGGCGAGAGAGAGGGAGCGACTCTCGCCCCATCTATTGGAGATTCTGTCCACTAAAGACCCAAAGCTACTCAAACCCTCCTAGCATTATTTAAGTAATGAAGTAATATGGTATATTTACTATAATGTGGGTGCTGAATGCAGAACATGAGAAAACATATATTTACTCCAAACTAATATAATTTCATTATGAAATAAGTAAATAAGTAGCATCAAAGGAAGTCGACGGTCCAAGCGTCAATGTTGTGGAACGACTTATCCAAGATATATCGTTGTTTGGAAAGTGTTTGTTGGCATATCCAGTTGTCGCACTTCTCTGCACAAATTATCACAAATTTAAATTATAATGTTAACAAGTAGAATACGTATTTTTAATAAAATCTAACATAGCTAGCCAGAAAACATTTAACATTTATTAAAAAAATATATGTTTGGAAGTTAAATCGACTTCATAGGACAATAGTGTTGTTATATATACTCGTTATTCGTTGACATGCGTTCGCTACTTAAACTACCATGTACTGTACTTATGTGAAATCTCCCATGTCTCTTCGCTCATCTCACCGAACCCTACAGGCTCTGTGATATATTGCTTAATTAATTGAGATTCACAAATAAAGCTTATAATTGTATATGTTATCAAAAAGGCAGAGCTTATTTTAGTTCATTTATTATGCACCCCATACCCATCCTATGGGCGATAGTGGAGTGTTACAGAGGCGCATAATGGGCTCAGGGACTGAGCCCCACAATTCATATAGCCAAGGAAGTTATAATCTTGATAAGCTAGTTACAAAAGTCAATGCACATTGTCACATCAACAATGGGCTCGAGACCGACCACAAGTACAGTTTATAATTTAAGCAACTGACATATATGGAGGGCTAGTGTCAAAATTGATTTGTTTATCCTACACATAACCCCCTCTCCCCCATCCAATGGGCAGCGGTGGATAGGTTACAATCAAGTCGTTTTTTGCGTTTTATTCAGAGATTAGATATTGGGTGAGGAAAGATATTCATATTTTAAAGAAGGCTTCTTGGCTGATGCTCTCCATTGATGGAAAATATACAACCTTTTGAAAATCAATGTTAGTTTGATCTAGATATTGTAATTAACGAAAGTATTTATGTCATCTGAAAGGTAGAAATATAGGCTACATCTAAAATCCTTTGTCATAAATATAACTGAAGTGAAAACGAAGATATATGCGTTTTGATAGTTACTTGATGGCTAGCTCTGAGAGTGTGAAGCCCTGCACACCAGCCAATAAATTGTATAATTAGTTTCCATATATTTTAATTAATCTTAAAAATCTATATGTCAGAAGAAAGGAAGATGTAGCCGTTAATGTGACAAAATTTAAAAATATATATATCTTAAGTTAAATAAATAATATCACCTTATCGCCGGTGTCCGGACACATAAAAATTACCTAGGTATCAGTATCCAGCCAGGCGAGGATCACAGGCTGCACAATACTGATAAATTATGTAATGCACTACTTGTGGTCCATCTCGAACCCATTTATGATGTGACGACTTATAGTGAATTTTGTAACTAGCTCATCAAGATTGTAACTTGCTTAGCTAAATGATTTGTGGGGTTCGGTCCATTCATTTTCTTTCTTTATTATGCACCCCATAATACACATCCCGTGGGCGGGGGTGTAAAGGATTACAGAGGCACATAATCGGTTCAGGAACTGAACCCTCTAGTTCGTTTAGCTAAGCAAATAACAATCTTTTGACGCTAGTTACAAAATTATTAATGTACACATACTTATGCATACATGTACATATTCATACGTATACATATATACATACACATACATATTTAATCACCACCACAAATACACACATCAGTAATCTTTTGTGTCACAAGTGATTCAGCAAGAGGCTCACAACAGTCACTATACAAGGCACTTTACATTTATGAGGAGTCGCACAGTTACTAGTCTTGCTGCACACCCACCCAACTGGGCGGCAGCTTTACAGTCATGTGCTCCACACCCACCCAACTGGGCGGCAGCTTTACAGTCATGTGCTCCACACCCACCCAACTGGGCGGCAGCTTTACAGTCATGTACTCCACACCCACCCAACTGGGCGGCAGCTTTACAGTCATGTGCTCCACACCCACCCAACTGGGCGGCAGCTTTACAGTCATGTGCTCCACACCCAGCCAACTGGGCGGCAGCTTTACAGTCATGTGATCCACACCCACCCAACTGGGCGGCTGCTTTACAGTCATGTGCTCCACACCCACCCAACTGGGCGGCTGCTTTACAGTCATGTGCTCCACACCCACCCAACTGGGCGGCAGCTTTACAGTCATGTGCTCGACACCCACCCAACTGGGCGGCTGCTTTACAGTCATGTGCTCCACACCCACCCAACTGGGCGGCAGCTTTACAGTCATGTGCTCGACACCCACCCAACTGGGCGGCAGCTTTACAGTCATGTGCTCGACACCCACCCAACTGGGCGGCAGCTTTACAGTCATGTGCTCCACACCCACCCAACTGGGCGGCAGCTTTACAGTCATGTGTATGCATTACCTACAGTAAGCAAATTTTGGATACTTCGCTAAGATTTCGGGCAGCACATCATTATGAATGAAGTACTTACACATTTCATGGACACTATTGATGTTGTTATCTTTAAATTCCGCTATTTTTCACATTCCATTATATAATGACTCAAAGTATGCGAATAGTTCTGCTGACAGAGTTTACATTTAGTCAAATCTACATCATCAGATGTTACAAACTTCCAGAGGTACTTGTAGCTGAGCCTAAACCTAGCAGTGGTAACATCTAGAAGTCTGCTAACATTATTGGATGACCCATAGACGAGCGATTCATCAAAGTTTACACAATATTGTGAAATTGAGAGTCAGTGTAGTAACATAAATTGGTAAATAATAAATATTGTAAGTTAAGAATCTGATGCATGTGTGTGTGTTGGGGGGGGGGGGGCGGGGGTTATACCCTTGGTAAGCGAGAGTGAAAAGTAACCTTAGACGTACTGCGGTCAATGTGGGGGGGGGGGGAGGGGGAGGGAGGGTGGGAGAGTCAAATCCACCCTCCAACATCTGGACATAGTACCACCAGCCTCCACAACACTCCATCAGCCTCCAGCTGATGCTTGTAGATGCCTCATCTAACCTCACTTAGTCACACATTAACCTACAGTTCCTGTGATATTTAAACTCCTCATCACAGTGGCGTCTCACCAATATAAACTGTATTGGATTTTGTCCCGAAATAGCTATATGCTGACTGGACGTGTATGTATGTATGTATGTATGTATGTATGTATGTATGTATGTATGTATGTATGTATGTATGTATGTATGTATGTGTGTATGTATGTGTGTATGTATGTGTGTATGTGTGTGTGTATGTGTGTATGTGTGTATGTATGTGTGTATGTGTGTATGTGTGTATGTGTGTATGTGTGTATGTGTGTATGTGTGTATGTGTGTATGTATGTATGTATGTATGTATGTATGTATGTATGTATGTATGTATGTATGTATGTATGTATGTATGCATGTGTGTATGTATGTATTCCCAATCACGTTAAAGACTCCCCCTCTATCATCCAGTTAAAGAGAAAAACAACTATGTACTAAATAATCAACTCCTTGTAACTTTAATTATGCTGACCTTCCTATCTGTATTCAGACTGAGCCTACCATCATTAAAGGTGATTATAACGCTAGCCATAGGAATATTGGTAATTCGCAGTTCAGTAATCGTAACGGCAACCAACTGGTGTCACTATTAGGTAGCCACGATGATGCACAGATTGTGGGTGACCTTGAACCAACGCATATCTACGGAGGTATTCTTGATCTATGTCTCGGTTTCAACGTCTCCCACACCGTGTGCGCCTCGTCAATAGTGCCAGTTATGGCGTCTGATCATCTGGCCATATTAGCCACTGTAAGCATTAGAAGCTCTATCCTCCCTGGTGGAGTGTTCAAGCGGAAGAGGCTGGCTGTGCCCATCGATCAACGAGACAATCTTGTTGCTCATGTGTGTCAGATTGGTGCAGTTCATCTGAGCCTTCATCAGTTGAAGATTTTAACAATGAGCTCACAGGTACTATCGAGCAGTTTATAGAATCACTTGATTCATCGTCCAGGCCACGTAACCCAAATTACACTGGTCATAGCACTTATGCTTATTATAATGATTCTAAATTGCATGCACTAAAACGCACTGCCAGAATAATTGGACTAGCTTGTAGAAGGACCCGCACTGCTGAAATGCTTCGGCTCTTTCAAGCGGCTCTGGCTAAGGCCAGGGAACGTATGGTGGAGCTGAGGCAGACAGACTGGGAAACTTTTGTCCGTGGTCTCAATTCTCACACGCCACTAAGTCGGGCATGGAAGGATATCAACAAGATCAAAGGGAAAAATGCTGCAGAGATCTCGTACCCTAATCCTCTGCACAGAGCAAATGATCTTGTTGATGCTTGGGCCACGACTTCCAGCTTTGACAGTCTTCCTCTACCCTCACAGAATGAATTAAATGATAGATATACTGATAGGGCAAGGTTCCTTGACTTCATGCTTCATCAAGAGGATGACTGTGACATGCTTTTTACTGAATACAAACTAGATTCTGCTCTACATAAAGGCAAAGCTACATCACCCGGGGAGGATGGAGTTACTTACGGCATACTGCTTATGCTTCTGCTAGTTCCAAGGAATACCTTTCTTCAATTGTATAATATGAGCTATGTAACTGGGGAGCTTCCTAAGTCATGGACCAACAGTGTTATTATTCCCATTCCTAAACCTCACCAGCCGAGTGCTTTATGCCCAGTCTCCCTCACTAGTTGTCTCTATAAGTGTCTTGAGAAGATGGTTCTCAACCGTCTCCTTTACAAAATTAATAATATGTTGTCTCCCCAGATATATGGCTTTATGCATGGAAAGAGTGTACATCACTGTATTACCACATTCCTCACCCTGCATACTGATAGGTCATATACCACTTTCCTACATCTTAAGTCAGCCTTTGACATTGCTAACCCACACGTCATTATGAGAGAACTTGCTAAAATGAATGTTGGAATGTTAAAAATTGTTCAAACTGAAATAAATATATAACACTGTACGGTACAGTTGTGTTTAATTATGTTTTGCGATTCCTATGGAAAAGGTATTTGTGCACCAAGTACTACTAGGTCATTATGAGATATGCTGAATGTTGTCAATATACCATCTGAATACGCTTCACTTTGCGTTAATCATTGGACGTCCTAATGATTAAGGTCCCCAAAAGGACTTAATCAGACCTCAGTGGATAATTTTACTCTCCCTCTCTCTCTCTCTCTCTCTCCCTCTCTCTCTCTCTCTCTCTCCCTCTCTCTCTCTCTCTCTCTCTCTCTCTCTCTCTCTCTCTCTCTCTCTCTCTCTCTCTCTCTCTCTCTCCCTCTCCCTCTCCCTCTCTCTCTCTCTCTCCCTCTCTCCCTCTCTCTCTCTCTCTCTCTCTCTCTCTCTCTCTCTCTCTCCCTCTCTCCCTCTCTCTCTCTCTCTCTCTCTCTCTCTCTCTCTCTCTCTCTCTCTCCCTCTCTCCCTCCCTCTCTCTCTCTCTCTCTCTCTCTCTCTCTCTCTCTCTCTCTCTCTCCCTCTCTCTCTCTCTCTCTCTCTCTCTCTCTCTCTCTCTCTCTCTCTCTCTCTCTCTCTCTCTCTCTCTCTCTCTCTCTCTCTCTCTCTCTCTCTCTCTCTCTCTCCCTCTCTCTCTCCCTCTCTCTCTCTCTCCCTCTCCCTCTCCCTCTCCCTCTCTCTCTCTCTCTCTCTCTCTCTCTCTCTCTCTCAGAGCATCCCCTTATGTGTTGTATGTGGGTGCTGAAGTTCAGTCTCTTGTCTATGTATAGGTGAAGGAACTTTCCATAATTGTTATTGCTAATGTTTACTTGTAATACTGGGTATACATCCGGTGTTCTTACCCTCGACCGCGGCGAGGGTAAGCCGTGGCCGTATGGTCTGAAACCCACAAATATTTACAATGGGTGGTGGGGGGGGGGATAACATTTCCTCTTCAAGCACGCGCACACAAATGAACTATGTTACTTAACTGGAAGCACTCGTACAACATAATTTACACGATTTCTCAGGATAATTATACTTCTTACTAGCATATATACAGTATAGTACCTAGGAGGTTCTCTCCAATGATATCTAAGATAATTAAATGAACCCAAGCAAACCACTGTGGAAATGTGCAGGACAAACATATCAATTGTGACACTAGCTCTCCACTTATGGCATTTGCTTAATTTAGAAACTGTACTTGTGGTCGATCTCGAACCCATGTTGTTGATGTGACGATGTGTTATGAATTTTGTGGCTAGCTCCTCAAGATTGTAACTTGCTTAGATAAATCAATTGTGTGTTCAGTCCCTGAACCCATTATGTGATAAATTAACTAAACTAAAAACTATAGTCTGGCGACGAAGCCTGAACTGCATAATGTAAATAGGGATTAACCAGAAAAAGATATAGGTGAAGAATAACATCAGGTAACTGCGTTAATTACAATATTAGATCAAACTAACATTGATTTTCAAAAGGTTGTATATTTTCCATCAATGGAGAGCATCAGCCAAGAAGCCTTCTTTAAAATATGAATATCTTTCCTCACCCAATAAGATCTAATCTCTGAATAAAACGCAAAAAACGACTTGATTGTAACCTATCCACCGCTGCCCATTGGATGGGGGAGAGGGGGTTATGTGTAGGATAAACAAATCAATTGTGACACTAGCCCTCCATATATGTCAGTTGCTTAAATTATAAACTGTACTTGTGGTCGGTCTCGAGCCCATTGTTGATGTGACAATGTGCATTGACTTTTGTAACTAGCTTATCAAGATTATAACTTCCTTGGCTATATGAATTGTGGGGCTCAGTCCCTGAGCCCATTATGCGCCTCTGTAACACTCCACTATCGCCCATAGGATGGGTATGGGGTGCATAATAAATGAACTAAAATAAGCTCTGCCTTTTTGATAACATATACAATTATAAGCTTTATTTGTGAATCTCAATTAATTAAGCAATATATCACAGAGCCTGTAGGGTTCGGTGAGATGAGCGAAGAGACATGGGAGATTTCACATAAGTACAGTACATGGTAGTTTAAGTAGCGAACGCATGTCAACGAATAACGAGTATATATAACAACACTATTGTCCTATGAAGTCGATTTAACTTCCAAACATATATTTTTTTAATAAATGTTAAATGTTTTCTGGCTAGCTATGTTAGATTTTATTAAAAATACGTATTCTACTTGTTAACATTATAATTTAAATTTGTGATAATTTGTGCAGAGAAGTGCGACAACTGGATATGCCAACAAACACTTTCCAAACAACGATATATCTTGGATAAGTCGTTCCACAACATTGACGCTTGGACCGTCGACTTCCTTTGATGCTACTTATTTACTTATTTCATAATGAAATTATATTAGTTTGGAGTAAATATATGTTTTCTCATGTTCTGCATTCAGCACCCACATTATAGTAAATATACCATATTACTTCATTACTTAAATAATGCTAGGAGGGTTTGAGTAGCTTTGGGTCTTTAGTGGACAGAATCTCCAATAGATGGGGCGAGAGTCGCTCCCTCTCTCTCGCCCGAGCAAGAGTCGAAACTTAATTTAAAATTGATATATCTTTGTTCTCGAACATGATATATTTCATTTGGTGAAATCATAATAATGTTCATATCTCGGTCTTTCTGGAGGCATATAAGATTTTAGGCTTTATTAGCGTATCTTTGATAATTATACAATATATCGGCAAGTGCGTAGGCGTCTGCACTCCATGCCCGACAAGCTACTGAGCGCTACTATAAAAACATATGTATCTTCACTTGAGCTATAAATATGTCTATTGTAATGTATTGAAAATGAAGCTCTTATTTCTATCTTGCTTAAGACATATAAAACATTTGTGTTTATTAACGAATTTACGTGAAATAAACATTGATCTGAGAGAGAGTTGCTCTGTCGTTCAGTCTGTACGGGGTGGGAGCTCCGTAATTTTTAAAATACATGTATCTTCATTAGAACTTTAAATATGTCTATGGTAAAGTGTTTAAAGTGAAGCTTATATGTCTGCCTTTCTTGAGACATATAAAACATATATGTTTATTAACGAATTCACGTGAAATAAACATTGTTCTGAGAGAGAGTTGCTCGGTCGATCAATCTGTCCGGGGTTAAAGCTCGGCTATTATAAAAGTACTCGTATCTTCGCTTTAAATTTAAATATGCCCATGGTAAGGTATTTAGAATGAAGCTTATATTTCTATCTTTCTTGTGACATATAAAACTCTTACGTTTATTAAGGAATCTGTGTGAAATAGGCATGGTTCTGAGATGAATGCTGCGGTTTTCGAGCTCGACGCGCGGCAATGGACGCCTTAAACATCCAGTGGGTATTATTGGACCCTATACCCATTTTATTTGTGGTTGGAGCCCCATACCCATTCTATGGGTGGTTGGAGCCCCATACCCATCCTGTGGGTTGTAGTGGACGCCATACTCATCCTGTGGGTGGTATTGGACCCCATACCCTTCCTGTGGGTGGATGTGATCCCCATACTCATCCTGTGGGTGGATGTGACCCTCATACCCATCCTGTGGGTGGTATTGGACCCCTTTCCCACCTAACAGGCGGTAGGTGACAATATACCCATCCTAGCTAGAGTTGGTATAGTAGACACAATACCGTCCTGTTTGCAGTAGTTTACCCCATAGACATTCAAATGTAACATCGTTTTCTGTTAGCGTTCCTACAAAACATTCTTTAAAGATTTTTAAAGCCAAACTATGGTATATAATATTGATTGGTGAAGCACTGTTATTCTATGTAATAATTTATAGTGCTTATTATAATTTACTAAGAACAACTAATATTTCTCAAAACAAAACTACGAGCCTTCAATAGGATATAGCTGATCTGTAATATTATAAGAGCATGGACAACAGTAGGTAAATTTCACAACCCATGTGGGACCTGAAAACTACAATTTTCCTTATAATTGAACCAATCACGAATATTCTGCTATCTATGTTGACGGACGGGTACTGTGACACGTAAATTGGTACGTGAGGAAGAGTTTGGGCCTTGGTAAAAAAAGTAACTGGGAATATATCACATATTTACTAATTCATATTCAACATATTGACTTTAAGCATTAAGTCATATATGTGCTGTCTTGTGTGAGAACGGGTTGCAGTGTAGAGGCATCACCAGTCAGCCAGAGTGGGAGGCATCACCTGTCAGCCAGAGTGTGGGCATCACTAGTCAGCCAGAGTGGGGGCATCACCAGGCAGCCAGAGTTGGGGCATCACCAGCCAGCCAGAGTTGGGGGCATCACCAGGCAGCCAGAGTTGGGGGCATCACCAGCCAGCCAGAGTGTTGGCATCACTAGTCAGCCAGAGTTGGGGGCATCACCAGGCAGCCAGAGTTGGGGGCATCACCAGTCAGCCAGAGTGTGGGCATCACTAGTCAGCCAGAGTGGGGGCATCACCAGGCAGCAAGAGTTGGGGGGCATCACCAGCCAGCCAGAGTGTGGGCATCACTAGTCAGCCAGAGTGGGGGCATCACTAGTCAGCCAGAGTTGGGGCATCACCAGCCAGCCAGAGTTGGGGGCATCACCAGGCAGCCAGAGTTGGGGGCATCACCAGGCAGCCAGAGTTGGGGGCATCACCAGCCAGCCAGAGTTGGGGGCATCACCAGGCAGCCAGAGTGGGGGCATCACCAGGCAGCCAGAGTTAGGGGCATCACCAGGCAGCCAGAGTGGGGGCTTCACTAGTCAGCCAGAGTGTGGGCATCACCAGGCAGCCAGAGTGGGGGCATCACCAGGCAGCCAGAGTGGGGGCATCACCAGGCAGCCAGAGTGGGGGCATCACCAGTCAACCAGAGTGGGGGCATCACCAGCCAGCCAGAGTGGGGGCTTCACTAGTCAGCCAGAGTGTGGGCATCACCAGGCAGCCAGAGTTGGGGGCATCACCAGGCAGCCAGAGTGGGGGCATCACCAGTCAACCAGAGTGGGGGCATCACCAGCCAGCCAGAGTGGGGGCTTCACTAGTCAGCCAGAGTGTGGGCATCACCAGGCAGCCAGAGTTGGGGGCATCACCAGGCAGCCAGAGTGGGGGCATCACCAGGCAGCCAGAGTGGGGGCATCACCAGGCAGCCAGAGTGGGGGCATCACCAGTCAACCACAGTGGGGGCATCACCAGCCAGCCAGAGTGGGGGCTTCACTAGTCAGCCAGAGTGTGGGCATAACCAGGCAGCCAGAGTTGGGGGCATCACCAGGCAGCCAGAGTGGGGCCCTCACCAGCCAGCTAGAGTGGTGGCCCTCACCAGTCAGCCAGAGTGGTGGCCCTCACCAGTCAGCCAGAGTGGTGGCCTCACCAGCCAGCCAGAGTGTGGGCATCACCAGTCAATCAGCCAGAGTGGGGGCATCACCAGTCAGCCAGAGTGTCGCCATCACCAGTCAACCAAAATGTGGAGGCATCACCAATCAGCCAGAGTGGTGGCATCACCAGTCAGCCAGAATAGGGGTATAACCAGCCAGCCAGAGTGGGGGCATCACCAGTCAGCCAGAGTGGGGGCATCACCAGTCAGCCAGAGTGTGAGCATCACCACTCAGCCAGAGTGGTTGCATCACCAGTCAGCCAGAGTGGTTGCATCACCAGTCAGCCAGAGTGGAGGCATCACTAGTCAGCCAGAGTGGTTGCATCACCAGTCAGCCAGAGTGGTTGCATCACCAGTCAGCCAGAGTGGTTGCATCACCAGTCTGCCAGAGTGGTTCCATCACCAGTCAGCCAGAGTGGAGGCATCACCAGTCAGCCAGAGTGGTTGCATCACCAGTCAGCCAGAGTGGAGGCATCACCAGTCAGCCAGAGTAGAGGCATCACCAGTCAGCCAGAGTGTAGGCATCACCAGTCAGCCAGAGTGTGGGCATCACCAGTCAGCCAGAGTGGAGGCATCATCAGTCAGGCAGAGTTGGGGCATCACCAGTCAACCAGATTGGGGCATCACCAACCAGCCAGTGTGGGCATCCCCAGTCAGCCAGAGTGGTGGCGTTACCAGTCAGCCAGAGTGGAGGCTTCACCAGTCAGCCAGATTGTGGGCATCACCAGCCAGTCAGTGTAGAGGCATCACCAGTCAGCCAGATTGTGGGCATCACCAGCCAGTCAGTGTAGAGGCATCACCAGTCAGCCAGAGTGGGAGGCATCACCTGTCAGCCAGAGTGTGGGCATCACTAGTCAGCCAGAGTGGGGGCATCACCAGGCAGCCAGAGTTGGGGCATCACCATCCAGCCAGAGTTGGGGGCATCACCAGGCAGCCAGAGTTGGGGGCATCACCAGCCAGCCAGAGTGTGGGCATCACTAGTCAGCCAGAGTTGGGGGCATCACCAGGCAGCCAGAGTTGGGGGCATCACCAGTCAGCCAGAGTGTGGGCATCACTAGTCAGCCAGAGTGGGGGCATCACCAGGCAGCAAGAGTTGGGGGGCATCACCAGCCAGCCAGAGTGTGGGCATCACTAGTCAGCCAGAGTGGGGGCATCACTAGTCAGCCAGAGTTGGGGCATCACCAGCCAGCCAGAGTTGGGGGCATCACCAGGCAGCCAGAGTTGGGGGCATCACCAGGCAGCCAGAGTTGGGGGCATCACCAGCCAGCCAGAGTTGGGGGCATCACCAGGCAGCCAGAGTGGGGGCATCACCAGGCAGCCAGAGTTAGGGGCATCACCAGGCAGCCAGAGTGGGGGCTTCACTAGTCAGCCAGAGTGTGGGCATCACCAGGCAGCCAGAGTGGGGGCATCACCAGGCAGCCAGAGTGGGGGCATCACCAGGCAGCCAGAGTGGGGGCATCACCAGTCAACCAGAGTGGGGGCATCACCAGCCAGCCAGAGTGGGGGCTTCACTAGTCAGCCAGAGTGTGGGCATCACCAGGCAGCCAGAGTTGGGGGCATCACCAGGCAGCCAGAGTGGGGGCATCACCAGTCAACCAGAGTGGGGGCATCACCAGCCAGCCAGAGTGGGGGCTTCACTAGTCAGCCAGAGTGTGGGCATCACCAGGCAGCCAGAGTTGGGGGCATCACCAGGCAGCCAGAGTTGGGGGCATCACCAGGCAGCCAGAGTGGGGGCATCACCAGGCAGCCAGAGTGGGGGCATCACCAGTCAACCACAGTGGGGGCATCACCAGCCAGCCAGAGTGGGGGCTTCACTAGTCAGCCAGAGTGTGGGCATCACCAGGCAGCCAGAGTTGGGGGCATCACCAGGCAGCCAGAGTTGGGGGCATCACCAGGCAGCCAGAGTGGGGGCATCACCAGGCAGCCAGAGTGGGGGCATCACCAGTCAACCACAGTGGGGGCATCACCAGCCAGCCAGAGTGGGGGCTTCACTAGTCAGCCAGAGTGTGGCCCTCACCAGTCAGCCAGAGTGGTGGCCTCACCAGCCAGCCAGAGTGTGGGCATCACCAGTCAATCAGCCAGAGTGGGGGCATCACCAGTCAGCCAGAGTGTCGCCATCACCAGTCAACCAAAATGTGGAGGCATCACCAATCAGCCAGAGTGGTGGCATAACCAGTCAGCCAGAATAGGGGTATAACCAGCCAGCCAGAGTGGGGGCATCACCAGTCAGCCAGAGTGGGGGCATCACCAGTCAGCCAGAGTGTGAGCATCACCACTCAGCCAGAGTGGTTGCATCACCAGTCAGCCAGAGTGGTTGCATCACCAGTCAGCCAGAGTGGAGGCATCACTAGTCAGCCAGAGTGATTGCATCACCAGTCAGCCAGAGTGGTTGCATCACCAGTCAGCCAGAGTGGTTGCATCACCAGTCTGCCAGAGTGGTTCCATCACCAGTCAGCCAGAGTGGAGGCATCACCAGTCAGCCAGAGTGGTTGCATCACCAGTCAGCCAGAGTGGAGGCATCACCAGTCAGCCAGAGTAGAGGCATCACCAGTCAGCCAGAGTGTAGGCATCACCAGTCAGCCAGAGTGTGGGCATCACCAGTCAGCCAGAGTGGAGGCATCATCAGTCAGGCAGAGTTGGGGCATCACCAGTCAACCAGATTGGGGCATCACCAACCAGCCAGTGTGGGCATCCCCAGTCAGCCAGAGTGGTGGCGTTACCAGTCAGCCAGAGTGGAGGCTTCACCAGTCAGCCAGATTGTGGGCATCACCAGCCAGTCAGTGTAGAGGCATCACCAGTCAGCCAGATTGTGGGCATCACCAGCCAGTCAGTGTAGAGGCATCACCAGTCAGCCAGAGTGGGAGGCATCACCTGTCAGCCAGAGTGTGGGCATCACTAGTCAGCCAGAGTGGGGGCATCACCAGGCAGCCAGAGTTGGGGCATCACCAGCCAGCCAGAGTTGGGGGCATCACCAGGCAGCCAGAGTTGGGGGCATCACCAGCCAGCCAGAGTGTGGGCATCACTAGTCAGCCAGAGTTGGGGGCATCACCAGGCAGCCAGAGTTGGGGGCATCACCAGTCAGCCAGAGTGTGGGCATCACTAGTCAGCCAGAGTGGGGGCATCACCAGGCAGCAAGAGTTGGGGGCATCACCAGCCAGCCAGAGTGTGGGCATCACTAGTCAGCCAGAGTGGGGGCATCACTAGTCAGCCAGAGTTGGGGCATCACCAGCCAGCCAGAGTTGGGGGCATCACCAGGCAGCCAGAGTTGGGGGCATCACCAGGCAGCCAGAGTTGGGGGCATCACCAGCCAGCCAGAGTTGAGGGCATCACCAGGCAGCCAGAGTGGGGGCATCACCAGGCAGCCAGAGTTAGGGGCATCACCAGGCAGCCAGAGTGGGGGCTTCACTAGTCAGCCAGAGTGTGGGCATCACCAGGCAGCCAGAGTGGGGGCATCACCAGGCAGCCAGAGTGGGGGCATCACCAGGCAGCCAGAGTGGGGGCATCACCAGTCAACCAGAGTGGGGGCATCACCAGCCAGCCAGAGTGGGGGCTTCACTAGTCAGCCAGAGTGTGGGCATCACCAGGCAGCCAGAGTTGGGGGCATCACCAGGCAGCCAGAGTGGGGGCATCACCAGTCAACCAGAGTGGGGGCATCACCAGCCAGCCAGAGTGGGGGCTTCACTAGTCAGCCAGAGTGTGGGCATCACCAGGCAGCCAGAGTTGGGGGCATCACCAGGCAGCCAGAGTGGGGGCATCACCAGGCAGCCAGAGTGGGGGCATCACCAGGCAGCCAGAGTGGGGGCATCACCAGTCAACCACAGTGGGGGCATCACCAGCCAGCCAGAGTGGGGGCTTCACTAGTCAGCCAGAGTGTGGGCATCACCAGGCAGCCAGAGTTGGGGGCATCACCAGGCAGCCAGAGTGGGGGCATCACCAGGCAGCCAGAGTTGGGGGCATCACCAGGCAGCCAGAGTGGGGGCTTCACTAGTCAGCCAGAGTGTGGGCATCACCAGGCAGCCAGAGTGGGGGCATCACCAGGCAGCCAGAGTTGGGGCATCACCAGGCAGCCAGAGTTGGGGGCATCACCAGGCAGCCAGAGTGGGGGCATCACCAGTCAACCAGAGTGGGGGCATCACCAGCCAGCCAGAGTGGGGGCTTCACTAGTCAGCCAGAGTGTGGGCATCACCAGGCAGCCAGAGTTGGGGGCATCACCAGGCAGCCAGAGTAAGGGCATCACCAGGCAGCCAGAGTTGGGGCTTCACTAGTCAGCCAGAGTGTGGGCATCACCAGGCAGCCAGAGTGGGGGCATCACCAGGCAGCCAGAGTGGGGGCATCACCAGGCAGCCAGAGTGGGGGCATCACCAGTCAACCAGAGTGGGGGGTGTCGGAAAATACGACACCAAATAATAACATACAGACAGATATTAATAGCTGTGTTGTATAAACAAGTTAACCCATAAAAAACGTAACTTGTAGTGGAATTACCGTCTAAAGAAAACGGGATATCATCACCACATACTATTATATTCACCACCTATTATGGTGGGAATTATTCTTAAATACATTAGTCTTTGAACTTTACCATCATAAAACCATCTCATATAAATTAACTTAATTATCAATATTAAAGTAGAGTAATTTTGACCCTTCTATCACTTTCTGACATCTGGACAATGTAGGCCAGGCGTCAGTGAGGGAGGAGGGGCAGCCATTGTTTATACTAAGACCAGAGGCTCACAGGGAGCAATTCGGCTCCTGTTAATTTTACTTGGACGTAGTGTTATGGAAACCAAAGGTGTACCATTATCAACACGCTGTCAACAAATCAAGTTAAGTGTTCTTTCCGAAACCCATGTATCTTTCATTTATGGCCATTAATGTCATTATATAGGGTGGTCCGGTTAGAGCACGTGGTAGCCTCAAACTAAAGGTAATTAAGCCAGGTCTTTATTGTTCCATGTACAGTATTTTCTCTGATATACCTGTCATATATAGGATTCTGGCTTTACAGCTAGCGCCCTTTTGACAGGTCAAGACGAGGAAGCAAGACTTTGTGCACCAGTTACTGGGTGATGTAAGCTACCTCAAAGAGGATAATTTGGTGTCTACCTCCTAGTTATACCTGTTTGGACTAAGGCCTGCTGTACTATAAGATAAGGAACCTCTTCAATGTATGTAGTCTATTCCTGTAGTTTGATTGGCTGCATATATATAAATATAAATAATATAAACCCCCCCTAATGTGTAGAGGATCGATTTGTGAGATTATGAGATTATTGCAGAAATACAGTCCACTCATTATCATACAAATTGCTATCGAAGTATATAAATTAACGTAAATATAAATTCTATATATATTCATATAAATTAAATAAATATAAATCTCACAGGTCGGTTCCCACAGGGGGCATCACCATTCAACCATAGTGTGGGCATCACCAGCCAGGCACAGTAGGGGCATCACCAGCCAGCCAGAGTGGTGGCATCACCAGTCAGCCAGAGTGGGGGCATCACCAGTCAGCCAGAGTGTGGGGCATCACCAGCCAGCCAGAGTGGGGGCATCACCAGTCAGCCAGAGTGTGGGGCATCACCAGCCAGCCAGAGTGGGGGCATCACCAGTCAGCCAGAGTGTGGGGCATCACCAGCCAGCCAGAGTGTGGGCATCCCCACTCAGCAGCCAGAGTGGGGGCATCACCAGTCAGCCGGAGTAGGGGCATCACCAGCCAGCCGGAGTAGGGGCATCACCAGCCAGCCAGAGTGTGGGGCATCACCAGTCAGCCAGAGTGTGGGGCATCACCAGGCAGCCAGAGTGGGGGCATCACCAGCCAGCCAGAGTGGGGGCATCATGTTACGGCCCTCTCGGGACGCAACGGGGTTCTTACTCTGATGTTGTTAGAGGAAGTTGTATCCGACCCCAAGCCAGTAGTGGCTTTCAAGGGATGTGATCCGTGACGCAAGTAACTTAAAGGGGAAGGGAAATAAAGGCAAAAACTTAATATAATATATTGACCACCACCAATAAATAATATATAAAAAGATTACACGGGGGGAGGGGTATTAACACTGTACACAAACGTCTTCTCCTGAAGACGCTGGAATCAAGCTCTCGGTGCTAAGTCTTCGGTGCTATCGTGGCCTCACAACGAATCCTCTGAGAAGTTGAGCCTACCCTGGCCACAGGTCAGCCAAAACACAGGTCCACTGGGGGCACCGCCGTGGAGGCCGTCAACCACACGTCCAGCAGGTCTGCTGGCAGGTTCTGGATCAGCAACGCTGGTCAGGCCACTCCACGAACGATATGAGGGTAACGCCCTAGACAGGAGCCTCGTGTGATACCACAAATCACTCTCCTGTCCTCAATACCCCAGTGGATAATCGTCTCCAGCAGTCGGTCCCGGGTAATCCTTCTACTGCCACTCCACTGGCAGGGTAACACCACAGTGTTCTTCCGGGGGACGACTTCACAGCTGCTGCAGCAAAGCACAAAGTATGGAGACGGCTGCCTTGGGTAGACTCTCTCAACTTCCATCACAGCAGTCCCAGGTCGACTCTGTAAGCAGACACGTCATCAATAACAGAGACACACTACAGCACCCCACTTACAGGCTCAGACACAAACGCCCACCTATCCACTCCATAGATGGCGCAGTTGTCTGAGCTTCACCTCACCAGAGGTCAGCAGCGGCTGTGTTGAGCGCTGAACCAGACTGGAAACTGGCCCTCGAGGCCAGTACACGTCGTCCTCACCAGGTGTCGTCGTCCGTTTGGAGGGGGTTTCGGGAGCTGACCCACAGATGGCGCGGTCGTCACTGCTCCGGGCTCGGACGCTGGATCCGGGTTCGTAACACCTCCCCACCAAAAAGAATTTGGTTTGGGGTTCTATAAAAAGAAACACAAACCAAATTAGTACGGCGACACAACTCCAAATGGACTCACATGCTTTATAAACAGGAACGGCGAGGCTGTCTCGTCCACAGAACTGCCCTACTGGACAATTCCGGCACAACGGGGACTTAAAAATGGCAGGCGATGACCTGCCTGCCGTAATTTTCCACATCTCCTCTGCGATGTCAAGCAGGGGCATCATCTCACATCTCTCGCGTAAGGATCGGTATCGACATGATCTGGGGTGGCTCGACACTTCCCTGTGTCGTGGCACCGATGATGGCTGGTTACAAACGGCATTTCTGGTACCGTTCCAGTGGTCCTTCAGGGAGACGGGAACCTGGAATACAGGGGTCTGATAATTTAGAGTGACAGCGACAGCGGGTAAAACAGTACTTACAGCATATTCCTCTACTAGGTCCACACCTAGTCCCAACAGAGCTGTTCGTACGTCGCAGATGGCATTCGCTCTGCCACCGTCAGGTCGACCAACGTTCCACATAACGCTGCATTGAGGCTCAGCAGTCACGCGGGGGGTGTCACCCTGTCGGAAACAGTCACTCACATTATCATATTTCGTACCTCCTGTATCAACCATCACCTTCCAGGTCCCTTCTTCGACTGCACCACTCACTGTGCACGTCTCCAATCCCTGGGACCTCTTCCCGATGTTCAAGGGAGCCATCATCCGTCGGGTCGTCCACTGGTCCTTACTGAGAGCACACACGAGAATAAAACAAAATACCGCTAAGAGACACGCGGCCAACTGAGGGATAACCTTCCTGAGCCTGCAATGTCCATAACCAGCTATATCCATTAGCCTGGTTTGGATCGAAGAGGGCTCTAGAACCTTCGCACATACCTCACATACCTCCGACGTCTGGGGAATCTCTGGCCGGTTCAATGAACGCCGTACCTTGCCATACCGCAAGTACGCATCCGCCTTCGCTCCAGACTCTTTGCTATCCGTGGGTGCTTGCACACAAGGCCTCTCTTCTTGCTCAGGTACTTCTGCCATTGTAACCTCATGTTCCTTGTCGAGAGAAAAATCAGGAGACACTGCTAGAATATTGTAGACTCTGTCGTCAATCTGTAGGTGAGAGGAAGGATTAAACATACTCAAATCCGGGTCTGTCTTTACCTGGACATTACCACTGCCTGTCGTTACCTCTGACCTTGCTGTTCCGGCCGACTCGCCCGTGACCTTGGGAAGATTGATGCTCCAATCTGTCACCAAGTCGTTGGCTAGTACCACGTCAATCCCAGCCACAGGGAGGGTATCGACTACTGCCAACGCACATGTGCCGCTGAAATAAGGCGAGTCGAGATGTACTGGCACTAAGGGGGCGATGTACTGCGTCCTTGGAAACCCAACCAGGACAACCTCTTGTCTCCCATCCACACTCACTCCCTCGGGTAACGAGTCTCTCACGATCAGGGACTGGGCTGCTCCACTATCTCTGAGCACTACAACTGATCTACCAGTATGATCACTCGATACATACCCGCCTGAAGTGTGAGGGGAAAACAATCGGGGTTCTTCCTGCGTGGTCGTAGACTGGTTTCCTGCTGGTGATGTTCCACAGCTCATCAACATCACCTCCCTTCGTGCGCCGCCACCTCTTCTGCCTCGGCACATAGCAGCTACATGCCCTTTCTGCCCACAAGTCCAGCACACCACATTCCTCCTTGGACTACGGTGCTTCGGACTGCTAGGACTGGTCCTTCGAGGGCTACTTGGGGGCGTCTTCTTAGCGCTTTGTGGGACGGGACTTTCCTCTTCGTCATGAGGTCTGTCAAACCGGCATTGGTAATGCCTTGGGACGTACTTAGCAGACGGCCTATGAGTCAGGATGTATTCCTCAGCCATTGTGGCTGCTGCACTCAAGGTCTCTACCTGCTGTTCCTCTAAGTACGTCTTCAGGTCTCCAGACAAACAATCCTTGAAGTCCTCTAACAGTATGAGCTGCTCGAGGTCTTCTTTGGTCTCCACCTTCCGAGAAGCACACCATTCCTGGAAAAGTCGCTCCTTGATGGTGGCGAATTCGGTGAAAGTGTGCTCTGAGGTCTTCTTCAGGTTTCTAAACTTCTGCCTGTACGCCTCAGGTACCAATTGGTACGCCATGAGCACGACCTTCTTTACCTTGTCATAATTGCCGGAGTCGTCAAGGGATAACGTGGTGTATGCGATTTGGGCCTTCCCAATCAAGACTGACTGTATCATGATGGCCCAATTCTCCCTCGGCCACTCCAAAGAGGCAGCGGCTTTCTCGAAGGCTGCGAAGACCTTTGAAACTTCCTTCTCGTTGAATTTGGGGACCATTTTGATATTCCTTACCGGATCGAAACTGCTGGCTTCCGTCGTTGGCCTCCGACCACCTAACCGTAATACTTCTAGCTCATGTTGTCTCTCTCTTTCCTCTCTGTCTCGTCGTTCTTGTCTGTCTCGTTCTTCTCTTTCTCTTTCTCGTTCTTCTCTTTCTCTTTCTCGCTCTTCTCTTTCTCGTTTCTCTTCTCTTTCTCGTTTCTCTTCTCTTTCTCGTTCCTCTCTTCTTTCTTCTCGTTCTAATTCTAAACGCCTCATCGCCAATTCTTTATCTTTCATCTCCATTTCTTTATCTTTTAATTCTCGTTCTAATTCTAACTTCTTCCACTCTATCTTGCGATTTATTTCTAAGGCGCGCATTTTGACTGTGAGCAAACTTATATTTAGCTCACCTGCATCACTGTCAATGTCACTACCCTTATCTTCCTTTTCAGTGGAAGCAACTTCTTCATTTTCCTTGGTACCTAGTGCCTCACTTTATTGCTTTTCTTCGGCCTTCAAATGCCGGTGAACCTTGGATAAGATCTCCACACGGGAATCACTGGCACGGATCTTTATCTCCAAGTAGGCACTAACTAGCACTAGTTCTGGTTTGCTCAGATATTTTAATCTGGCAAGACAGTCCTCTCTGTTCAGAAAAGCCTGAACATCGTCCAGATCATCGATGGTAGCTTTTTCTGCCATTGTCACAGATGGAACACTTAGCACTTAACACACTTCGTACACGTTAGCACTTAACTCACCGAGCACTGTTCTACGTCAATATGGCACTTTATCGCACCAAACACTGCACTTGCCAATATTGCACGTAATTACTTCGGGCACCACACTACGCAATATCGCACTTAATCACAGCGAACCCTTCGCTCTACAATATTGCACTGAATCACTGAGCACCGCACTACTCAATATTGCGCTTAATCGCTTAATCACAGCGAGCACTGCACTGCACAATATCGCACTTAGTCACTCTGAGCACCGCACAGGACATATAACGTTCCAATCGTCACACACAGGGGGAATTATTTACAGGGATTACGCCACTTCACCACCCCTGTCAAACATACTTAACAAGGGGACGGATCCCGCTGGGGATGCCAATTATGTTACGGCCCTCTCGGGACGCAACGGGGTTCTTACTCTGATGTTGTTAGAGGAAGTTTTATCCGACCCCAAGCCAGTAGTGGCTTTCAAGGGATGTGATCCGTGACACAAGTAACTTAAAGGGGAAGGGAAATAAAGGCAAAAACTTAATATAATATATTGACCACCACCAATAAATAATATATAAAAAGATTACACGGGGGGAGGGATATTAACACTGTACACAAACGTCTTCTCCTGAAGACGCTGGAATCAAGCTCTCGGTGCTAAGTCTTCGGTGCTTTCGTGGCCTCACAACGAATCCTCTGAGAAGCTGAGCCTACCCTGGCCACAGGTCAGCCAAAACACAGGTCCACTGGGGGCACCGCCTGTGGAGGCCGTCAACCACACTGTCCAGCAGGTCTGCTGGCAGGTTCCGGATCAGCAACGCTGGTCAGGCCACTCCACGAACGATATGAGAGTAACGCCCTAGACAGGAGCCTCGTGTGATACCACAAATCACTCTCCTGTCCTCAATAACCCAGTGGATAATCGTCTCCAGCAGTCGGTCCCGAGTAATCCTTCTACTGCCACTTCACTGGCAGGGTAACACCACAGTGTTCTTCCGGGGGACGACTTCACAGCTGCTGCAGCAAAGCACAAAGTATGGAGACGGCTGCCTTGGGTAGACTCTCTCAACTTCCATCACAGCAGTCCCAGGTCGACTCTGTAAGCAGACACGTCATCAATAACAGAGACACACTACAGCACCCCACTTACAGGCTCAGACACAAACGCCCACCTATCCACTCCATAGATGGCGCAGTTGTCTGAGCTTCACCTCACCAGAGGTCAGCAGCGGCTGTGTTGAGCGCTGAACCAGACTGGAAACTGGCCCTCGAGGCCAGTACACGTCGTCCTCACCAGGTGTCGTCGTCCGTTTGGAGGGGGTTTCGGGAGCTGACCCAAAGATGGCGCGGTCGTCACTGCTCCGGGCTCGGACGCTGGATCCGGGTTCGTAACACATCACCAGTCAGCCAGAGTGTGGGGCATCACCAGTCAGCCAGAGTGGGGGCATCACCAGTCAGCCAGAGTGGGGGCATCACCAGGCAGCCTGAGTGTGGGGCATCACCAGGCAGCCAGAGTGTGGGGCATCACCAGGCAGCCAGAGTGGGGGGCATCACCAGTCAGCCAGAGTGGGGGCATCACCAGGCAGCCAGAGTGTGGGGCATCACCAGGCAGCCAGAGTGTGGGGCATCACCAGGCAGCCAGAGTGTGGGGCATCACCAGGCAGCCAGAGTGTGGGGCATCACCAGGCAGCCAGAGTGTGGGGCATCACCAGTCAGCCAGAGTGGGGGCATCACCAGTCAGCCAGAGTGGGGGCATCACCAGTCAGCCAGAGTGTGGGGCATCACCTGTCAGCCAGAGTGTGGAGCATCACCAGTCAGCCAGAGTGGGGGCATCACCAGTCAGCCAGAGTGTGGGGCATCACCTGTCAGCCAGAGTGGGGGCATCACCTGTCAGCCAGAGTGTGGGGCATCACCTGTCAGCCAGAGTGTGGGCATCACCTGTCAGCCAGAGTGGGGGCATCACCTGTCAGCCAGAGTGTGGGGCATCACCTGTCAGCCAGAGTGGGGGCATCACCAGTCAGCCAGAGTGTGGGGCATCACCAGTCAGCCAGAGTGTGGAGCATCACCAGTCAGCCAGAGTGGGGGCATCACTAGTCAGCCAGAGTGGGGGCATCACCAGTCAGCCAGAGTGTGGGGCATCACCTGTCAGTCAGAGTGGGGGCATCACCTGTCAGCCAGAATGTGGGCATCAGCAGCCAGCCAGAGTTTGGGCTGGCTGGTCAATCAATGAATATTGATATATTATTTTTACTGTCTAGACCTATGATTGAGATAAGATGTGTATAATATAATTAGATATAGGATTTAAAGATTATAAGTAGTACTTGATAGTACCACTGATTCTTATTAAGGAATCGATTTATAATCCCTACCGGAAGCGATTAATGTTCCAATAGTTTTTAATTAACAAATCCTTCTAGAAGTTTCTGGATCCTTGAGAGATCATTCACCAAGTCACGTAGGCATCTATAGGGTCATATGGCAAGCGTGATTAGTGACATTGTCACCTAGGATCAAGATGTATAATGAATCTATAATGATTCGGATTTGATTTTGATACGATTTGATATGATTTTGATACGATTTAGATATGATATAGAAATAATACATTTCATAGATGATAATATAAATAGGTGGGTAAAAATTTCCCACACTGAGGTGGCGTGCACGAGTCTCATCATACTGGATGAGGCTATCGGTGGTGAGACCCCAGTGAGAGATAACACAGTGGGAGAGACCCCAGTGAGAGACAACTTGGAGGTAGAGACCCCTGTGGGTGACGTCACCGAGAATGTTGTCGCTAGAATCACACATACTGCGAAAGAAAACGAAGTCACACGGGAATCTAGCCCTTAAAATACTTCGTTTGGGGGATTCTACGGGGAAGAATCTCTGCCCAAAAGGTCCTCGTGAACGACGCCAGCAAAAAGAGTAGGTGTTACAGGCTCGCAATTATTCACCTTAGAGGAATACTGTGATCAGGTTAAGGGGTTGGGATTCGAAGGGAATAAAGTAGCAGAGCAAGCTATGAAACTCTGGACTGATCAGCAGGACAGAGAAAACAAACTCAGGACTGATCAGCAGGAGAGAGAAAGCAAACGCTGGACTAATCAGCAGAATTAGAGACTGCTGAACGCATAGCTCGCATGCAGTTGCAAGTGAGGCAGGATGACCAGACAAGTGGTCGTTCAACAGAGACTAACGTTGAACAAGGTAAGACTGTCAAACTACCTAAATTAGCTAACTTTGATGAAAGGGGCGACTCGATGGATGCATACATCAAGTGTTTCGAAGGTCACGCCGCTGACTGTGGGTGGGAAAGATCAAAGTGGGCACTCGCTCTTAGTGCATTGTTAAAGGGTAGGGCACTAACCATCTACCACAGTCTGGGTCCGCACCAGCGCGGAGATTTCGAGGCATTGACAACAGCGCTGCTGAACGGTTTTGGCATCACTGCAGACCGGATGCTAGATAATTCCGTAGGGCTCAATTGCAAAAAGGGGGAGACATATGTGCTAATGTTACAGTGGTTAGAATCGAGTCTAAACCGTTACTGTGAACTCATGGAGACTGCTCCTGGGAGCATGGAGTTCTATCAACTGATGATTCGTGAACAGTTTTTAGAAGCATGCGAATCGTCTCTGCGTGTCAAGCTCAAAGAGCAGGAAGGGGTGTCAAATCTGTCTATGGCCAAGCAAGGTGATCTGTGGGCTGGGGCCAGGAGACAGGTGAAAAGGGTGAAGCCGCACGAGAAGCATCATGCTACAGGTACTGGCGAGGGAGCTAAGCCTAAGACTGGTGTGTCGGGGGAGCAGGGAAACTCCTCCAACAAGCATGTGCACAAGTGCTACACCTGTGGTAAGCCAGGTCATCGTGCAGCTGATTGCAAGGTAAAACCGAAATCAGGTTACATAGCAGGTGTGAGCTCATGTGGTGAGACACATCCCAACATTGGAAAGGATCCACAAGCTTGGACCCTTGAGGTGGTGGACGGAAATGTTAACAGAAAATCTGCGAAAATCTTCCGTGACAAAGGCGCCACTACCCACATGGTAAGAAAAGCTTAGTAAAGCCAGGATCTGAGACAGGTAGACATATCTATGTCAAATTCCCAAATGGCTATACTAAAGAGATGGTGGAGGTGTATGTGTGGGTCGACACACCTTACATCAAAGGAAAATGCCGTGCCATTCAACAGGAACGTGCTGTATATGGGCTCCTATTGGGGAATGTCCCAGGAATCTCTGATTGTCCAAGTACACCCTCAAAGAAATTGGGGGAGAGTGAGGAGTGCAGCCGCCCTCAGTCAGCTGGTGCAAGTGACTCGCCCGGGGGTGGCGTCACAGGGAGTGACCACACCCTCACCCAGCTGGAAAATAAGGGAGAGAAAGCAAGCTGTGAAGTAATGGAGAGAGAAGCAAAACCCCTGGATGAAGCAACAGCAACTCCATTAACAGGTAACTCGCTCGTGGCAGCTGTCACTACGAGGTCTGAGAGCAATAAGCTGACTCGCCCAGAAAAACCTTTGAAATTACGAGACATTCAGGGAGTGTCTGCAAAAGAGTTTATTGATGCCCAAGGGTGCGACCCAACACTAGCCCAGATACGGATGTATGCTGAGGAGAAAAAAAAGTTTTCCAACACCAGGAATGCAAGTATTGGTACTTGCACCATAATGGGAAACTCGTGCGCAGTGTTTAGATGCCCCACGACACTTGGGACCAACTCGTTGTTCCACAGGAGCATAGACTGGCTGTGTTCCGCCTGGGGCACGAAACTTTGATGGGAAGTCATATGGGTCACGCAAAGGTCAGTGCGAGGATACAAGCTGTGTTCTACTGGCCAGAAATTACTGGGGAAATGCAGAGTTACAGTCGCTAGTGTGACACCTGTCAGCGCACCACTGATCGAGGACGGGTGAAGCCCGGGAAGCTTCAGCCCTTCCCCATCATTGATCAGCCGTTCAAGCTGGTCAGCATTGATCTGGTTGGTCCGATCATACCGAGTGCAACGGACGGCAGTAAGTACATCCTGACCATGGTCGATCACCCAACAAGGTACTCAGAAGCAGCTGCCCTGAAGAACATCGTGACGACAACGGTAGCGGAAGCCTTGGTAGGTTTTTTCAGTCGCCTTGGAATACCTGAGTGGATCCATAGCGACCGAGGGACACAGTTTACCAGCGATATGATGGACCAAGTCCGACGTCTGCTCACAGCGAGAGCATCCCTCATCAGGCCGTATCATGCTATGGGAAACGGTTTGGTAGAGTACTTCAATGACACTCTCAAGAAGATGTTGAAGAGAATATGCAGAGAACAGCCTTGGGAGTGGCCCAGGTATATCAACTCTTTGTTGTTTACCTACAGGGAGGTGCCACAGGCTATCACAGGGTTCTCTGAGGAACTTGTGGGAGGGAGATGACTGTACCTCTGAAACCAAGATGACGTACGAGTACGTCATCGATCTACGGGAACGGCTGGAGAACACCTGTCAGCTGGCCCAAGAACAGCTAGCAAAAGCAAAGGAGTACCAGAAGCAAACATACAACAAAAAAGCAAAAGAACGCAAGTTCAGTGTAGGTGACAAGGTACTTTTGTTACTTCCCACCAGCAGGAACAAGCTCTTGCTGCAGTGGAATGGCCCATTCACGGTAGAGGAGTGCTCGCTCTCGTTAAACTACGTGCTCGACGTCGATGTAGCCAGGAAGAAGTATAACGTCAACATACACAAACGTTACGAGGACCCACCTGAAGATGTTTCCACAAAGCTGAAGAAGCCCGAAAGACGTAAGAATAGGAGAGGACCACGGGGCTCGACATCGACAGGGCTGATCGACCACCCACTACTCTCAGCAGTAGGTGCAGACTGGTTGAGTAGGTCAGGAGTAACGAAACGTCAAACGAGGGAGACATGAGCGAGAAAATGCAGCGTGCGTCACCGGACATTAGTTCCCAGTGTGTCTCTGATGTTTCAGGCATGACACAGGTGGAGAGAGGCAGTGGACAGACTAGCGCCACTCAGGGTTTCGAGCCGTTGAGCCGACCCAGAGCTGGAGCTACGTCCGACCACAGTGCCTGCTCACGACCTGAACAGATAGCCACATGTGACCCGGTGACTGAAGAAATTCCTCACTTACCAGAAGGAAATAGTCTTGACGAGGACCCGCCTCGCCAAGCAGCATAGAAAACGAGGTCCGCTCGACTCTGCCTCACCACGTGCACTCAGTACATGCATGTGCGTCAGCGGTGTGAGAGTGTAGAACGAGTCACCACTCTGTAGGAGCTCGGTGTTTCGTTGGGGGTGATGTGAGAGTTGGTCTCTCAAAATTATCCCACAGCTGACTTGAATGGCTCATTGCAGTGCACAGTGCACCGATTTCGTGCACAAGTCCTATCTCTGTTAACCCTGGATAGTAATCTATCATGTTGGGTGTCCCCAGGATGCCCACATAACCAGGAATACGTTTATAATATGGAGGCCGCCGTCTGTCCAGGCAGGAAGTCGATACAGGAAAGTTAAGCATACTGGCCACAAAGGGTCAGTGGCCTCTGGGGTCAGCCTCAACCAGCTCAATTGGAGAATAACAACTGTGACGTGGTCGTGACGTGTTCATGACGTCACCTCTGCTACTGACCAGGAACGATCAATATGATTGGTTCCCGCTCTTTTGCTGCAATGTCATGGGTCAAATTGTAATCCGTTGTATTGTGTCCCACGAGATGCCCTACATCCGCTGGCAAGAGCATTCACGTGAGGGAAGCACTTAGCATAGAGGACGTGTCCTGTTCTGTCTATCGGCCAATAGACAGAAGAACACCGTCTATTCCTCACCTTCAAGTTAAACTCAGCGTCTTTTCAATATACCAACGCTCGCCCGGAATTGCGACTGTGAATATATTGTTTAGAAGCCAAGTGATAAATCACCAGAGCGAAACAGATTGGTATCAGGTAACCCCTGGTGATAAATTAAGATCATCTGTGAGTTTCCTAGAGTGAACTAAGGCAGTGCCGCCGCCTAAGTAATCTATGTGAGACTTTTACCACAGTGTACCTGCATGAAACCATATAACCTGCAGCCGCCAGCCGCCACTGTCCACAGCGTGTAGCTAGTACCTCAGTACCTCGGTACCTGGAGCCGCCCTGCCTCACACTACGTGACGTCAACACCCTTACTCACAGCCAGTGCCATAAAGTGTGTGCGTGTGTCTGTAGGACATACAGTGCGCCCTCCTGCGAGTACCCTCCGTGTCCAGTACAGTTTGTGGGAAAGCCAGTCGATAAACGGAACCTACTGTCAGGTCACCTACGAGTTCTTGCATAAATGTGCCTGAGTGAGTGATAGAAAAAGAGAGGTACCCTACATGTAAGTACAAGATCTTGTCATTGTTTTATTGTGTCTGTCTGTATTGATCTGAGGTATCAACCACAGTTCTCACCTTCTCATACCTGACACAGGTATAGGTGAAGACTCACGACGGTGTATGGGTGTTTATCTGTGTGGTACATCGACATTACACTCGTCTCTGAATGTGAGCTTCACATACACCACACATTTAGTATTGTGTCATATTATTATTGTGCATGATTATTGCCTGTCCCATTGACAGTGTATTTGTGATTTATTGCATATCATCATTACCCGAGTATCCGGTTGGAACTCTTGTGATCCCTTTGCATACCGGCAGTTAGGTTGCCGTGTTAATGATTGGCTGTCAACTGTGTTACTCCACGAGTGGATCCGAATTGATTAGCCAGACGTCAAGAGTCTCGCTAATGCAACCATAGCCTTTCTGACGCCAATCTAAAGTAATCAAGCACCCTGTGTATTAGTGGTTAAGTTAGTAAATAAACTACTGTTAAGCTTTATGCGGTGTTTCCGTTGAACCATTTCTGAATACTGCCAACTATTTACTCAAGCCTTCAGCTCCAGGTGTCTCCAACACCGAGTTGCCTAATTCACTAAACTATAAACGTGATGAGGACCCTGGGAGTCCCTTAAAGTATTAAATCATTGAGGAGATTCCAACGATCAACGTGGAGCAGGACCAGGTGAGACTAGTCTGAGAAGAGACCCTCAAGGACTCTAACTCGACCTTGCACCCCGGCCCTGTACGGTTGCTCTCGTATTTTCTATTCCGCTAATTCCGACAGCTTCGTGAAGCCTCTACCACATGTACATTGGCGACGTACGCATTGCAGTCGGGAAAGCAAAACAGAAAACTCCCACAGTGGGCATCACCAGGCATCCAGAATGTGGGCATCACCAACCAGCCGAGTGGGGGCAACACCAGTCAGCCAGAGTGGGGGCAACACCAGTCAGCCAGATTGGGGGCATCACCAGCGAGCCAGAGTGGGGGCATCACCAGTCAACCAGAGTGGGGGCATCACCAGCCAGCCAGAGTGGGGGCATCACCAGTCAACCAGAGTGGGGGCATCACCAGCCAGCCAGAGTGGGGGCATCACCAGTCAACCAGAGTGGGGGCAACACCAGTCAGCCAGAGTGGGGGCATCACCAGCGAGCCAGAGTGGGGGCATCACCAGTCAACCAGAGTGGGGGCATCACCAGCCAGCCAGAGTGGGGGCATCACCAGTCAACCAGAGTGGGGGCAACACCAGTCAGCCAGAGTGGGGGCATCACCAGCCAGCCAGAGTGGGGGCATCACCAGTCAACCAGAGTGGGGGCATCACCAGCCAGCCAGAGTGGGGGCATCACCAACCAGCCCAGTGTGGGCAACACCAGTCAGCCAGATTGGGGGCATCACCAGTCAACCAGAGTGGGGGCATCACCAGTCAACCAGAGTGGGGGCATCACCAACCAGCCCAGTGTGGGCAACACCAGTCAGCCAGAGTGGGGGCAACACCAGTCAGCCAGATTGGGGGCATCACCAGTCAACCAGAGTGGGGGCATCACCAGTCAACCAGAGTGGGGGCATCACCAGCCAGCCAGAGTGGGGGCAACACCAGTCAGCCAGAGTGGGGGCATCACCAGTCAACCAGAGTGGGGGCATCACCAGTCAACCAGAGTGGGGGCATCACCAGTCAACCAGAGTGGGGGCATCACCAGTCAACCAGAGTGGGGGCATCACCAGCCAGCCAGAGTGGGGGCATCACCAGTCAACCAGAGTGGGGGCATCACCAGCCAGCCAGAGTGGGGGCCACACCAGTCAGCCAGAGTGGGGGCAACACCAGTCAACCAGAGTGGGGGCATCACCAACCAGCCCAGTGTGGGCAACACCAGTCAGCCAGAGTGGGGGCAACACCAGTCAGCCAGATTGGGGGCATCACCAGCGAGCCAGAGTGGGGGCATCACCAGTCAGCCAGAGTGGGCGCAACACCAGTCAGCCAGAGTGGGGGCAACACCAGTCAGCCAGAGTGGGGGCAACACCAGTCAGCCAGAGTGGAGGCAACACCAGTCAGCCAGAGTGGGGGCAACACCAGTCAGCCAGAGTGGGGGCAACACCAGTCAACCAGAGTGGGGGCATCACCAACCAGCCCAGTGTGGGCAACACCAGTCAGCCAGAGTGGGGGCAACACCAGTCAGCCAGATTGGGGGCATCACCAGCGAGCCAGAGTGGGGGCATCACCAGTCAACCAGAGTGGGGGCATCACCAGCCAGCCAGAGTGGGGGCATCACCAGTCAACCAGAGTGGGGGCATCACCAGCCAGCCAGAGTGGGGGCATCACCAGTCAACCAGAGTGGGGGCAACACCAGTCAGCCAGAGTGGGGGCATCACCAGCGAGCCAGAGTGGGGGCATCACCAGTCAACCAGAGTGGGGGCATCACCAGCCAGCCAGAGTGGGGGCATCACCAGTCAACCAGAGTGGGGGCAACACCAGTCAGCCAGAGTGGGGGCATCACCAGCCAGCCAGAGTGGGGGCATCACCAGTCAACCAGAGTGGGGGCATCACCAGCCAGCCAGAGTGGGGGCATCACCAACCAGCCCAGTGAGGGCAACACCAGTCAGCCAGAGTGGGGGCAACACCAGTCAGCCAGATTGGGGGCATCACCAGTCAACCAGAGTGGGGGCATCACCAGTCAACCAGAGTGGGGGCATCACCAGCCAGCCAGAGTGGGGGCATCACCAGTCAACCAGAGTGGGGGCATCACCAGTCAACCAGAGTGGGGGCATCACCAGTCAACCAGAGTGGGGGCATCACCAGTCAACCAGAGTGGGGGCATCACCAGCCAGCCACAGTGGGGGCATCACCAGTCAACCAGAGTGGGGGCATCACCAGCCAGCCAGAGTGGGGGCCACACCAGTCAGCCAGAGTGGGGGCAACACCAGTCAGCCAGAGTGGGGGCAACACCAGTCAGCCAGAGTGGGGGCATCACCAGTCAACCAGAGTGGGGGCATCACCAGTCAACCAGAGTGGGGGCATCACCAGCCAGCCAGAGTGGGGGCATCACCAGTCAACCAGAGTGGGGGCATCACCAGCCAGCCAGAGTCGGGGCATCACCAGTCAACCAGAGAGGGGGCATCACCAGCAAGCCAGAGTGGGGGCATCACCAGTCAACCAGAGTGGGGGCATCACCAGTCAACCAGAGTGGGGGCATCACCAGTCAACCAGAGTGGGGGCATCACCAGTCAACCAGAGTGGGGGCATCACCAGCCAGCCAGAGTGGGGGCATCACCAGTCAACCAGAGTGGGGGCATCACCAGCCAGCCAGAGTGGGGGCAACACCAGTCAGCCAGAGTGGGGGCAACATTTGTCAGCCAGAGTGGGGGCAACACCAGTCAGCCAGAGTGGGGGCATCACCAGTCAACCAGAGTGGGGGCATCACCAGTCAACCAGAGTGGGGGCATCACCAGCCAGCCAGAGTGGGGGCATCACCAGTCAACCAGAGTGTGGGCATCACCAGCCAGCCAGAGTGGGGGCATCACCAGTCAACCAGAGTGGGGGCATAACCAGCCAGCCAGAGTGGGGGCATCACCAGACAACCAGAGTGGGGGCATCACCAGCCAGCCAGAGTGGGGGCATCACCAGTCAACCAGAGTGGGGGCATCACCAGCCAGCCTGAGTGGGGACATCACCAGTCAGCCTGAGTGGGGGCATCACCAGTCAGCCTGAGTAGGGGCATCACCAGCCAGCCTGAGTGGGGGCATCACCAGTCAGCCTGAGTGGGGGCATCACCAGTCACCCAGAGTGGGGGCATCACCAGCCAGCCTGAGTGGGGGCATCACCAGTCAGCCTGAGTGGGGGCATCACCAGTCAACCAGAGTGGGGGCATCACTAGTCAGCCTGAGTGGGGGCATCACCAGTCAGCCTGAGTGGGGGCATCACCAGCCAGCCAGAGTGGGGGCATCACCAGTCAGCCAGAATGGGGGCATCACCAGCCAGCCAGAGTGGGGGCATCACCAGTCAGCCAGAGTGGGGGCATCACCAGCCAGCCTGAGTGGGGGCATCACCAGCCAGCCAGAGTGGGGGCATCACCAGCCAGCCAGAGTGGGGGCATCACCAGTCAACCAGAGTGGGGGCAACACCAGTCAGCCAGAGTGAGGGCATCACCAGCCAGCCAGAGTGGGAGCATCACCAGTCAACCAGAGTGGGGGCAACACCAGTCAGCCAGAGTGGGGGCAACACCAGTCAGCCAGAGTGGGGGCATCACCAGTCAACCAGAGTGGGGGCATCACCAGTCAACCAGAGTGGGGGCATCACCAGTCAACCAGAGTGGGGGCATCACCAGCCAGCCAGAGTGGGGGCATCACCAGTCAACCAGAATGGGGGCATCACCAGCCAGCCAGAGTGGGGGCATCACCAGTCAACCAGAGTGGGGGCATCACCAGTCAGCCTGAGTGGGGGCATCACCAGCCAGCCTGAGTGGGGACATCACCAGTCAGCCTGAGTGGGGGCATCACCAGTCAACCAGAGTGGGGGCATCACCAGCCAGCCAGAGTGGGGGCATCACCAGTCAACCAGAGTGGGGGCATCACCAGCCAGCAAGAGTGGGGGCATCACCAGTCAACCAGAATGGGGGCATCACCAGCCAGCCAGAGTGGGGGCATCACCAGTCAACCAGAGTGGGGGCATCACCAGTCAGCCTGAGTGGGGGCATCACCAGCCAGCCTGAGTGGGGACATCACCAGTCAGCCTGAGTGGGGGCATCACCAGTCAGCCTGAGTGGGGGCATCACCAGCCAGCCTGAGTGGGGGCATCACCAGTCAACCAGAGTGGGGGCATCACCAGCCAGCCTTAGTGGGGGCATCACTAGTCAGCCTGAGTGGGGGCATCACCAGTCAGCCTGAGTGGAGGCATCACCAGCCAGCCAGAGTGTGGGCATCACCAGTCAGCCAGAATGGGGGCATCACCAGCCAGCCAGAGTGGGGGCATCACCAGTCAGCCAGAGTGGGGGCATCACCAGCCAGCCTGAGTGGGGGCATCACCAGCCAGCCAGAGTTGGGGCATCACCAGCCAGCCAGAGTGGAGGCATCACCAGTCAGCCAGAATGGGGGCATCACCAGCCAGCCAGAGTGGGGGCATCACCAGTCAGCCAGAGTGGGGGCATCACCAGCCAGCCAGAGTGGGGGCATCACTAGTCAGCCAGAATGGGGGCATCACCAGTCAGCCAGAATGGGGGCATCACCAGCCAGCCAGAGTGGGGGCATCACCAGTCAGCCAGAGTGGGGGCATCACCAGCCAGCCTGAGTGGGGGCATCACAAGTCAGCCTGAGTGGGGGCATCACCAGTCAGCCTGAGTGGGGACATCACCAGCCAGCCAGAGTGGGGGCATCACCAGTCAGCCAGAATGGGGGCATCACCAGCCAGCCAGAGTGGGGGCATCACCAGTCAGCCAGAGTGGGGGCATCACCAGCCAGCCTGAGTGGGGGCATCACTAGTCAGCCAGAATGGGGGCATCACCAGTCAGCCAGAATGGGGGCATCACCAGCCAGCCAGAGTGGGGGCATCACCAGTCAGCCAGAGTGGGGGCATCACCAGCCAGCCTGAGTGGGGGCATCACCAGTCAGCCAGAATGGGGCATCACCAGTCAGCCAGAGTGAGGGCATCACCAGTCAGCCAGAGTGGGGGCATCACCAGCCAGCCAGAGTGCAGAAATGAACAAAGATTAAATACAATACACAGATACGATCAGGTGAGTGGATAAACGCTTACGAGTATATCTACGTCAGTTACCCCGTCGCCGCTCATAATGGTTGTAAAAGTTCAAGCTCCATGTTCACGCCGCTCCCAAAACTTTAGCCTTAACTCTTTGTTCGAGGTCTAACTTGTCTGATAGTTTCATGACCTTGATCTTATCTCCTGTGATGATAATCTCCCTTCGTCCACTTCAAGAGCTCGGCCATGTCTCCCCTCGTCCACTTGAAGAGCTCGGCCATGTCTCCCCTCGTCCACTTAAAGGGCTCACGCATACCTCCCCACGTCCACTTGAAGAGCTTGGCCATGTCTCCCCTCGTCCACTTAAAGGGCTCACGCATGCCTCCCCACGTCCACTTGAAGAGCTTGGCCATGTCTCCCCTCGTCCACTTGAAGAGCTCGGGCATGTTTCCCCTCGTCCACTTGAAGAGCTCGGGAATGCCTCCCCTCGTTCACTTTGCATTTTCTTTACGGAATCGGTTTCACTTTTGTAATACTGTGACAACATAATCTAAGCGGGGCTTCATCAGGGACATATATAAACGCAGGTAGATGTTTGTGCTTCTATTCCTGACGCTTTTGGTTAATAATATCCGATATTAGCATTAATACCATGCCGGCCAAGGTATAAACAGTTCGGTCACTAGACGGAACAGCAACGTTTGCCAATATGCAGACGATACAAAAATAAAGGGGAATAAATTATGAAGACGACTCAAAACAGCCTCAACATTATCTTGCTCTTCATTAGCCCTACTTAGATTACGCGGTTAAGTTTGTCACCATGGTATAGAACGGACATATCTTCACTTAAACGTGCACAGTGAATGACTACAAGGGTCAGGGAAGCGCTAAGACTATGCACCACTCTGAAGGGATATGAAAACAGGGATCTGGGAGAGGTCGGAAGGAAGGAAGGTTGCCTAACAACTTAGAGCATCAAGAATCGAACGCCAGCCTGCCAGAAACTAGGCCGATGCTGTACCGACCTGTCCAAGTGGTTCGAAGTTTACCACAAAAATTATAAATCTTTATGAATAGAGATTAAGGAAGCTTAATTAAATTAACTTTAGAAATATGAATAGTAAGGGGATAATAACTCTACAATAAATGAAAGGTATTGCAAAGAGAATATTAATATCGTAAGTTAATATTAATAAGGCGTTATATATATATATATATTAAAACTTAACAAAATTTAAAACATTGGATGTAAGTTGGATAAGTTCAGATTAAGTAAAGGCGTAGGTAAACACTGAGTTTGAAATAGGGTCTTTGATTTATGGAACAATTTAGCGGGTAACATAACTGATGTGAGTCACTGGATTGTTTCAGTCTTAAAGTTATATACATGAATGAGTCTGACGGGTCCATGAAGGACGCCTCCCAGGGCTCATAGGCCTTATGCAGTATTTTAATGTGAAGTACTTACATTAACTATTGTCAGCATATATAAATATATATATATATATATATATATATATATATATATATATATATATATATATATATATATATATATATATATATATATATATATATATATATATATATATATATTTATATATTTTACACAGGTACCTGATGTCAGACATCTGCGGGAGCTGAAGGAGGCATTTGAGCGGAATTCTGTGTTGCGTTTCA